>NC_058417.1:53247616-53338506 GCF_002201575.2 Neomonachus schauinslandi
ATTTATTTATTTATTTATTTATTTATTTATTTATTTATTTATTTATTAAGGGGGTGGAGTATGCTTGCGAGGGACGGGTAAAGGGCGAGGGAGAGAGAGCATCCCATGCAGACTCACCCGGAGCCGGGAGCCCTCGATCTCACATCTCACGACCCTGAGATCATGACCTGGGCCGAAATCCAGAGTTGGTGGCTCCACCACTGAGCCACCCAGGTGTCCCGAAATCTGCTTTTTACACGAACAATGCAACTGGTTCTGAAGCCGTACACTGAGGCTGGAAAAAACCTAAGAACCAGCCTCACCACTGTTTCTGTGACATGCTCTCTCCCTACACAGACCGGGCCGTGGAGATGAGCCTGGGGGCAGAAGGTCCCAAATCATGGGCATTCTGGCCAAGGGCTCCCGGATCTGTGGTTTGGCATAATCTTCACAGCAATCACACGGGACAGGGATTATTACCCCATTTCACAGACAAGCAAGTTCTGTGCTCTCTGGACAACTCTGCTGCTCCTTCTAGTTCTAAAAGTACAGTTTCATGACAGGAGGTCAAATGCCACCCCTAAGCCTTATGTCCATCACCATGTGACCTCGGATGGGCTCTCTTCCCATCCGGGCCTCCAGTTCCCACACGAGGATAATAAAGCCGGCCGCATCATCTCCAGGGCCTTCTATACAGGCTATCCAGAAATAGGTTAATCAACGGGGGCTTAGCTTTGTCGTCACTGGGTTTGATTATGACTCTAATCTTCTGTCACCCAAACTCAGTCTTCATACTTTATTGCTTACATTGTAGAATCAAGTCATACAGTCTCAATTAAAGAAAAAAAAAAGAAGAAGGAAGAAAAGAGGGTCTCAGAGGAATTCCACCACTGGCTTTATCTGGGAGGGACTGTGCCAGAAAGCCTGAGAGCGGGTTAATGCGGCAGGGTGGGTACGGGGCCAGACTGTAAAAGTAAAGAAGCACGGCTCTGGTCTGGATGACTGGCAGCGAGAACGCAGGCCGTTGCATCAGCGGGCTCAAGTGTACGTGGTTTATGGCCAGGTCCCACTTTAGCGTAACCACAGCTGCTATTAAGACCCTCAAATGCACCATCCGTGGTTCTGAACTTTGCATAATGACTGAACTCTGCCTTATCATCAGAGGGGAGGAGAAGAACAGCGTGGAAACCAAAGGGGCTGAAATTTCAGCTGCTGCCAGGCAGCCCAGAGCTCCAGTACACTCCCAGAATAGCGCGGCTAGGTTCCCGGCAGCGTCCGGCGGCACGGCAGCTGGCCTTCCGGCAAGGGAGCCCCAAGCTGCGCGGGGGGATCAGCTGGGACTGGACACCTCCCCGAAGCCAGCTGGCTGGGCCTGCCCCGCTGGAGCGCCGTCTCTGGTGAGTGCCGTGACTCTGGCTCTCCTGTGGCACCCTGGCTTTCTCCATCACCTCGGGGTTCTGGCTGAGGTCGAGAGTCAGGGTGCCCTCTGATCCCAGGCGAGCGGGTGGGGGCAGCGACTGGGTCTTTTGAATGCTGTTGAGAGAATTGTGTTGGTGGCTGGCGGGGCCGGTGAGCAGGCCCGAAGGCAGGGCGGGCTGCAGTGTGTGCAGAGGGGACGTGAGTGGCCCTAGGGGCCAGCGGCCACCCGGAGAACAGGGCTGGAGAAGGAAGAAGGGGTTAGAGAGGGAGACAGGTGGCCCTGCCATAGGCCAGGCAACTGTCTAGCACAGCAGTGGAGGGAGGCTGGCTTCGGAGGGGGAAGGGACTGTCGGGAGAAGGGACAGTGTCAGCTCGATGCCAGGGGCTCTGTTGCCAATGTCTTTCCCCCGTGCAGGCCTGTCCAGATCCTTCCTCTATTTCCTCCCTCACAAATATTTATTGAGGTCCTACTATGGGCAGGGCACCAAGGGAACCAAGATGGATCAGGTGCACATCTTTCCCTCAAAGAGCTTGCACCCTGGTGGGGGACATAAGACACATACATTAATAAGGCAGAAAAGGTAAGAGCTATAGGAGAGATGAGAAAAAGCACTTCGCGGGCACCCCACAGAGAAATGCAAGTCCAGCGGAGTTCAGACAAATGGGTTTTAATCCACGGCACACTGCTTGGCCTTTATGAACCTCAGTTTTTACATCTATAAAATGGAGAGCATATCTGCTTTATTGAACTCATAAGGTTATAAGGATCGAATATACATAAAAGACACTTGAAAATCATACAGCACTACACAGAGGCAAGCTATGATGAGGATTGCATTATCAGACCAGCTAGCATTTCTCTGAACTTCCTGGCCTGGAATTCTGGGAGCCAGAGGGAGCCAGGGATCTGAGTAGGGGGTTCATGACCGCCGCAAGGCCAAGGCTAGACCCTGAGCCTGCCCCTCCCCTTCAAGAAGGCAGCCTCGCTCAGCTCCCAGCCAGTCTGTCCACTATTCTGCTGATATTTATTGCCTTTTTTTATTGTGGGTATAAAGCACTATCCTAGGGGCTGCAAGGAAGGACAGACATGAAATCTGAATCCAATCCCCACCAAGCGTATCAGCAATTAGAGAGGCAAGATATTTATGCATAAGATACAATTAACGATGCAGAGCAGTGCTAGGCTAGCAAATTCGCCTTAGAAGGGGAGCTCTAGGAGAGCAGAGGGAGGAGGACTATGGGGTGGGGTCACCAGCCAAAAATTCTGGGAGGAGCACAGGACTTTAAAAGGGGACTGGAGCAGAGAGATCCAGAGGGGGCTTCCCGGACTGAGAGTTGGTGGGGGTGGGGTGTGAGTAAAACCACAGGAAGGCAAGTCCAGTGGCCAGACTGGGAGCTGACCTCTCAGGCTGGAGTGGGGAAGAGGAGGGGGATGAGGCTGGTGCCCAGGGTTGAGTGCAGGTTGCAGAGGTCTTGAATGCTGAGCGAGCAAGCTTAGTCTTTCACTTCAAGGCAGTGGGAGCCAGCGAAGTTTCCAGCAGAGCAACGGGGTGAAGTCAGGGAATGTCCCCTGATGGACGGCGGTTTGCAGGGTGACTGGAGGTGTTGACGAGTGGGAGGAAGACTGTAAGCGAGGTAATCAGCTTGGGGCCAGGTAGCCGCTGGAGTGAGGTAAAAGGGTACCCCATCCCTGGAATGTTCTCAGATGGGGGTGAGACCCTCCCTCCCCCGAAGGTAAGGGGGAACTAGATGCAGCACTGTGTGCACATTTCTTTTTCGTTTTTGGAAGGGGCTCATGGGCAGAGGGGCCTGACTCCTTGGACCCTCTGCTTTGACCCTGGTTCCTAGATCCACTGTGTGTTGATGGACGCTCTCCAGACCGGGGCAGCTCAGAAAATCCAGTTCTCTCCTCCACAGGGAGGTGGTTAGTGGCCACTGAGCCATGGACAGGGAGGGGGATAAGGAGAAGCAGATTTGTGGCCACTGAGGATGGGCTTGGCAGCAGGTGACATTCCAGCAGGCTCTGCCCAAGGCCCACTTCCGGGTACTTTTCCAGAGGGATCATCCATGGGTAGCCATTTGTGGGGAATTAGTGTTTAACTTGCCTGTTCCCAGACCCCTGGCTTCCTGTTTCTTAAGGTGCCACCTTGGGACCTGGGTCCTTTAAAAAAAAACGGGGGTACCGACTAGTGCAAGTGTCAGTCCTATAAACCTAAGAGAAAAGGAGACTTAGCCAGACACCATAGGCTGGGCAGTAACCCGTTAATATGGAGCCTGGGAGCAAGGAAAAGTCAAAAGCAAAATCTGTTTACCAGCCAGTTGTGGGGCACCCAGCCGCCTGGTACAGGATTCCAGGCACCCACCTGTCAGGGAGCCAAGAGCCTCCACCCTCCGCTCAGGGAGGGACTGTTCTCGCTTCACTGGGGCCAGGCCACAAGACCAAGGGCACTCAACCCCGGTGGGGGTGAGGGGGCAGCCCTTCCCCTCCCCAGAGAAGGAAATGGCTCCTGAGAGCGATTCCACCAGCTGAAGCTGCAATATGGACTCCTGCTCCCCATGCAAAATGAAGTCCCTCTAGGGAGCAAAACTGACCTCTAGCCTCCTCACCCCTTGTGCCCCAAGCCAGGTGGTCAAGTTCCTCTACCTGGACTCTGAATGGAGGGCATTGTTGGCTCAGGGGCAGTGGACTTCTCCAAAAGGCACTGGGGCTTGCCTGCTTCCCAGGAAGGCCTCGTGCCATGGGCAGGGCAGGTGTGGTGGGCAGGGCGGGTGCATACGGCTTGCTCGAGGCCTGTGGTTCGAGGGGAAGGTCGGCGGTGGACTACTCTCCAGGGGCTGGAACGCTACTCTTATCACTATGGTCCTGACCATAAGACAACGGAGCTACCCTACATGACCGGCTCTGTGCCAGATGCCAGGGACCACAAGATGCGTGAAACATGTCCCCCTCTTGAGAAGGGCACAGTCTAATTGCGGAGACAACAGCTGACAGGCCTGAGGAAGATACACTGGGCTAACGATAAATAAACAAATGCATCAAAAGCTGTAGGTAAAGCAACTCCCACAGTTATTTCTGGGGAAGGTGAGGAAAACTTCACAGAGGGACACTGGGGCTGAGCTTTGAGGCAGAGCTGATTTTTGTAAGAATTTTGGTCAGAGAAGGGGGGGTGGGAGGGAGAGGATGTTGGAGGAAAAAGAAACAGCTGAGGCGAAGGCCCAGAGCATGGCATGATAAGGCTATTCCGATAACCGTAAAACAGAATTGAAAGGTCAGAGAAGACAGGACTTTAACTTGACAGGACTAAGATTAGCCCTAGGGGATGCACCAGGAAAGGAGAGGCTGACCACTGGGCACCTGGGGCACCTGTGAGGGGCAGGCTTGTGTGAGGAACATTCTAGACTCGGAGTCATCTGGATGTTACAGCAAGATGGAAGGGTGGAGTTATCGTGCCCATTGTACAGGAGAGGAAAGTAGGGCCCAGGGCGATGCAGTGACCCATCCAGATCACAGATGGCAGGTGGCAGAACTGCTCCCGACCCTGGGGACTTGTCAGTCCCTAAAGCCTCTAGCAGCTCAGAGAAGAAAGGCTGGGATGGAGATGAAAGGAGTTTCCATGGCCCAAAAGGAACTCAAGCACCATATATAAGGGGAGGGAGGGAGCCAGACACTCCCCGACAATCCATTACTCCAGGATCTCTCTGCACAGTGGGTGGGCAGTATCCATAGGGGATGACTTCACGAAGTGTTATTTTCTGGTGAAAACGGGAGTTCATAAAGGCTTATATGCCTACGGATCATTAAACTGGGTGAATGGCATTTGGGGACACAGACGACCCTGTACCCGGAATTTTGGAAAACAACACACCTCTTACAGAACATCCCTTCTAACCAAGGAAGGCTGCCAGTGTCCAGAAGCACCCCCCACCCTCACAGTGGGACTCAGGGGGGCTGGAGTGGGGTGGCGCTCTCAAGATCTGGACCTCCAGTCCCACCACCCCACAGCCAGCCAGGCCCTGCCCCAGGGACTAAAGCAGAGGGCACCAGGGATCCTGGAGGCTCAAAGGGCTGGGTCATCTGCCCCGAGGGCCTTGCTTTGTTTTGAAGGCAGATCTTGTTCCAGAGTGAGACGGGGTGAAAAGGGACCCAGCAAACCTTTCTCAGAAAGCTGTCCTACATTTCCAGCGGTGCCTACTGCTCAGGGCTGGCAGGCCCTTGGTCCACTCCCAGTGGGTGGCCAGGCACCCCATACGCCAACCTTACCCCTGCCTGGGCAGGGACTGATGGGGGAAAACTTGCCTCTTGGGAGAGTCCTCTGTACCTGAAGGAGTTCCAGAAGCTTCAGAGCAAACTGAGAAGATGGGTTGGATCCACAGCTCATCTGCCCCCAGTCCACTTCCCCTACACCCATCCCCAGCTCTCAGAATTGGCTTTTCACATATGCTAAGGAGCAACCCTCGTGGACAATACCTGCCTTGTTAATGAAAGCTACAGTCAGAGGCCAGAGGGACTTACCCGCTCACTTAGGGCTTGCCTTCCCAGCGCGGGCACCTGCCTGCACACCCTCACAGGAGGGTCCGGGAGACGTGGGGCGGGGGTGGAGTTAGGGGAGGGAGACCGAAAGTAACGCACAACTTTGCACCAGAAACGCGCTCTTAATCTTAATATTTAAAAAGAAAGGAAACAATTCAGCGATCACCGCACTTCCCAGACTTGCAAGCGAGGGCAAGGCACAGGGAGGGAGGCAGGTTCTAGAAAACGCAGGGCCCCACCGCCGGCCCCGGCCGCTAAGCAAACATTCCCTCCTGGACTCCGAAAAGCCGGTGCGCGAGGGGAGGGGCAGGCCTGAGGTTTATCGCTCCGGCAGCTCCTGGTGATTCATTGAGTTTGACTTCTGCCTGTCGTAGATTGAGGCACACAAACAGCCCGGGAGGTACCCCTCCCCTCTCCCCGCGCCCTCCCCCCCAACCTTGCCACCCCCGAGCCCGGGACCAGCCGCTTCCCCCGCCTCCCGCGCGCCCCGGGCTGTGCAAACACGCCCCGCCGCCGGCTGGCTCCAACCGCGCGCTGCTGGCGATCCCCCAGGCAACTCGGCGTCACGAGAACCAGCACCCCGGAGACCCGTCGCCCTGCCCTCCCTCCGCGTCCCCTGGGCCCCGGCCAGGCCCAACAACCTCTCCCTTCCCGGGGCGCCGCGGCCCCTCCGGGCCTCCCGTGCAGGCTAACTAGGCCCCGCTGGGCGCCCCCGGACGGCGCAGCCCGCCTCCCGCGGGGCGCGCCAGCCCCAGGGGAAGGCGGCCGGAAAAAAATCTCTTGTTTACTGGGCCGGGGACGTCCCAGACTGTATTCGCTATCCCAGTTCTGCGGTTCCCTTTCTGCTGATTCCCGGGGCCTCCGAGGGTGAAGGGTGGCAACGGGCTGATCCACCCCGGGGCAGGGAGTGGGGTTGGGGCGCGGAGTGGGGCGGAGGGTACCCGAACTCGTGGAAAAGTCCGCGGGCGGCCGGAGGGCTGGACTCGGAGTCAGGGCCCTTGCGTCCCGGAGCGCAGGGACCGCGGGGGCCGGGTTAAACACTGTACCCCGGGGAACATGACCGTGAAGGCTAATTAGGACAAGTCGGAACAGGGAACGGGGACGCGGGGAGGGGAGCGCGCGCTCAGAGTTGGACCGTGTCTGGGGCGGTCGCAGGAAATCCAGGCGCAGGGGAGTCGGGCCCAGGGCGACGTTTGCTCACGGTTCCGAGGGGTTCCGGGCCCGGCCCACGGCGGTAGGGGCGCTCGCGGTGTCCCCCCGTCCATGCATGTTTGGTGACCCAGGTGCCGGGAAAAGGCCGCGCGTGTTAGAGGCGGACAGTCGGCGTGTGGTGTGTCCACGTGTGCAAGCTCGGGGAGGGGAGGGGGCGCAGAAGGCGTGACAAAGACGGACTTTGTGTCTTGAGTGTGCGCCTCGCTCTAGCCCAGAGCAGCGAACTGTGCCCGGCGTGTGCCCCTCACGGGAGAGCCAGGACGAAGGTGACGAAGGCTCAGTGAGACGCACCAAGGTGGCCCCCGCGCGTGTTCGTGTGTGCGCGCTGGGACATGCGGGGTGGGAGAGCCTGCCCCCCAAACCGCTTTCCGGAGGGAAAGCCAAATCCTGAAAGTGAGTGCGCGTGAGTGCGCGCGCCCGCGTGCGGGGGCGTGGCAGTAAACAGCAACAACACTCCGGCCAGCTCCGCCAGAAACTCCGAGCTCCCTCCGCGGCCGGAAAGTGCGCCTCGCCGGAGCCTGGAGGTGAGTCGGCGGTGGGGGGGGAGGGCCTGGCGGGCTTTGTTGCTGTGCAAACGGATTGCACATACCTGGTGCGCTGCGGCCGCCCGATCAGCTCCTGAATGGAGGTGATGTCACGGTGATGCAGGCGCCGGCCCACCCTCGCCCGGAGAAAGGAACCGAGTGCGGGGAGAGGCCAGCGCCAGAAGGAGGGACCGAGTGCGGCCAGCCCAGCCCAGGCTCCCGGGAGAGGCAGGCCCTGCGCCCCGAGCCCCAGCCCGGGCCCCGCCACCCCAGGCCCGGGCTTCGCCTGGCTCCGCGCCCTCCGCCGAGCCCCTCTCACCCCGCCCGCGCTCCGCTTGGAGCTGGAGGTGGCCCCAAACGCCGCGCCGAGTGGGGCGGGCGGCGCGTCCCAGGTAAGGGCTGCTGCCTTCCCGCTCCGCCCTCCCCTCCGCCGCCCGGAAGAGCCGGGTCGGGCCGGCGGGCCGTGGGCGAGGGCAGAAGCCCGAGGGTGGAGGACCGGGGGAGGGGGAGCGCGGAGGACGCCGCGCCAACTCGGCTCCGCTCGGTCGCAGAAACTTTACAAACCGGCGCAAGCTGGGGACCGGGGGTGGGGGAAGCCCGGCGCTGTCCCGAACTCCACAGTGGGTGCCCCCTCCACTCCTGCTGCCTCTCTGCGTGAGTCCACCGTCAGCAGCGACTGGTGGGCCAACCTCCTCTCCGGTGCCCGAGGATGGGGAGAGCAGGTTTCTGTGGCCAGAGGGAATGCGGGAGACAGGCTGGGGTCCCTACTCACTCTGCATCCAAGGCCTGGGGAGCGCCGGTGTAGACCCCAGGGGTGAGGAGGGAAATTCTCAGAATCTTCCTGTAGGAAGTTTGGAATCAGACCATCAAAGAGCCCCTACTTCAGGCAGCTTGGCTTCTAGATCCCTCCGACCCCCCAGGGCTTTTCCAGGGCCCTTTGCAGCCGCAGGGGTTGGGTAGCGCCCCTCCATCCTGAAGCCCGCAGTGTTACACCCCGGAAAAGCCAATCATTTAAAAGCTCCATGATCTTGATCCTAAAGCACAGGAACCAGAATGTGTCAAAATAGGGTTTTTTGCACTTGGTTGTTCCCACCTTGTGTCTTATTACATGTGTGTGGGGGGGTGGGAAAGGGGTGTGGGGCGCATTCCAGAGTGGCATTCCAGAGCAGACCCTTGGATTGAAGACTTCCACGTTTCAGAATGCTCAGGAAATTTTGGCCCAAATGTCCACTTAATGCGGAGGTCTAGGCTGAGGTTCCTGGAAGCCCCCCCCTTCCCAACCTGATCTCTGATCCCTCTTGTTGGTGGGTTTAGTCGCCAGAGCCCCTGGACAGGAGTAAGATGATAAGGCATAAGGACAGAACTCCAGAAAGGGGGGTGGGATGGGGGAGAAGGGGAGGAGGTGGGACGGCTGTTGGTGGGTCCATCCATCTCTCCTGATAGGCTGCCGAGTGCTGGCAGTTGAGGAATGAGGATGCTCTGTGGTATCTCTGGGTGAGCCTAGGTGCCTTTGAGAGGGGGCTGTCAGGGGTCATGGCACCCTTATATGTAACCACAGGCTGTGTGTCTCTATCTTACTCTATCCTTGAGCCTGGGAGATGCAGACCAGGGCGGCACTGTGAAGCCCATGGTGTCCTCTTCAGGTTGGTCTCCTATGCCCTAGGGGTTCTTGGGTTCTGGTGTGAATGGTGGGAGGTTAGGAGGGGGTGTTTCTGGAAAGATGAGAGGGCCTGACTGCCTCTGATCAAGCCAGTCAGGGCCAGCTCGCCTCTGAACCCACCCCACTGCTGAGGCCTCTCTGCTCCTCCTGGAGAGGGAAACTGGGAGGAACTGGAACTGGATTGGGCTGACTCAGACCAGAGCTGGGGTGCTGAGTGGCTGAGTGGGGGAGAGGCCGATTTCAGAGGTGATTAAAAATATCTGTATGACTGATTCCAGGGAGGTGAAGCAAAAGGGCCCCTTTGTCCAGGAAATAATCCGAGACTGGGCTGTGCTGCAGTGTTGGTGTTGGAGAAATTCATGGGGCGGGAGGCGGTTCCCCTCCCACTCCCCTCGGTCCCACTGAGAACCGTGAAGCAGAAGATGTGACTCCACACTGAAGAAGGCAAGGGAGAAGGGGGCACTGAGTCTGTTCAGCGAAGGCTTTTTTAAATGCCTGCTCTGATGTCTACTCTGTTCAAGGCACAGCACTAGGTGTTTGCAGGGATGCTAAGTTAATACGTCTTGTTCACTACCCTCACACACCTTCCAGCCTGGTAGGGGAGACTCATGCACAGAAGAGCCATCAAGGCTCAGAAGACAGCCAGGAAGTGCAGGCTTTAGGGACCCGCGGGAGGGAGAGCCTCTTAGGCAGAGCTAGGTCCCTCTCTTTGCAGTGCTCTTCCCCTTCTCCGCCATGTAAAAAGTGGCATGGGTTGCCTGGCTGAATCTGCACTCGGGGAGGTCAAAGGACACATGCAGAGCTCTGCTGAGCTTCCTTTAACTCTGCTGGCCTCCACGGATCACTGCCCTAGGCCTGAGTAGGTGTATTCCTGTCTCCATACTCACCCTTGCATTTTTCCGGGGAACAGAGAAATGGATTGTGTCTGGTGGGAATGGTTTGTTTCATCTGGGGCTGGTAAGTATCAGGGCGGCGGAGCAGCCAGGTACCTGGGCGGGGAGGAGCAACAGCAAGAACAGGTAGGTTCCTCTTTCCTTCTTGGGAGTTCTCCCCGCATTGGTGGGGCGGGCAGAGAGCTGCGAGGTTGCTGGATGCCGGCAGGGTAAAGGCGTGTACTTCTAAGAGCAAGATGGCTCAAGAAGAGTAAGTGACCAGAAGGGTTGCAGAGCTAAATGGGACCTGGCTTGGTTTTGTTTTGTTTTTGTCATGACATGGCTGTTATCAGATTTAAACTTGTAGTGTGGGCTTTGGTATCCTTTCCCCCTACCTCCAGTCAGTCCTTAGATTTTATTTGGGAAAGGATCTCTCAGATCTGGCCATTATGGCTTTACCTTTGGCCTTGATCTTTAAACGGGTGAATGTGTCCTCAACAAATCGATTGCCTGTGCTTTTGGCCAGATTCAGATCTGAAAGCACAATCCTAGTTACGCCGCTTTTGTGCAAAACACAGCTTTAGTTCAGTGGCTCCCCATTGCCTTTAGAATGATGCCCCAACCTCCTTCCCTGTAGCGCTTCTAGTCTGTGTCTCCCCTTACAAACTCGGTTCATACTTGAAGGTGATAAAATACTGAATAAAATGCTATTGAAAGGTCTTCTCCGTTCTTATCTGACCCCTCAGCGGGAAGAGCTTCCTCCTCTGTGTTCTTGGAGCACCTTTCCCTCTCCCAGAGGTAAATTCTGTTGTGTGGCACTTACCATTTTCTCACAGACCTACCTTCTCTCTCGTACTGGATTTTAAAAACCATCAAGTCAGGGAGAAAAACAAAAACAAAAAACAAACCGTCAAGTCAGGGGCTGTATTTGTTCATCTTTGTATTTCCCAGAGCTCTGAGAACGACTGGCTTTGTCGTCCCCCCCGCCACCACCACCAAAATGCACAGTAAATATTTTCTGATTGGGAATAATTGCCTGTATCTAATCTGGGATCCAGCGCGGGGAGGGGGTGAAGTGCTGGAAGATGTGCAGATACCTGGGGGCTAACTCAGGGTGGCCTTTCTCAGGGCTCACTTCCACATCTCCAACTTTACCACAAGTTCTGGCTGCTTTGCTATGAGCCCCAAACACCCAAGATGGGGTTGAAGGCTTAGGAATCCACAGCGTGTAATCTGCAAATTACCTCTTCCCTGGAGTGGTTCAGTGTTTCTCCTTACCCATCAATCCTCCACCCTTCGTTTTTCTTTCCAGCAATTGTAAATACAGTTTATGCTTTATTGATTTACGATTGCACAAAGTCCCCTACGAAAGCTTATTTAAATCTCGACGCAGGGGAAATGTGCTTTTGCATTAGAAGTCAAGAGAAACTGAGTTCTGACAATGCAGTTATTTAGGAAAACAATAAAGATGTTAGCTTATTAAGAGTTAATGATAGGTAGTATTTGGAGGAAAAGCAAGCTTAACTGAAAAATGAAGTACCCGAGGGCGCCTGGATGACTCAGTGGCTTAGGCCTCTGCCTTCGGCTCAGGTTATGATCCCAGGGTCCTGGGATTGAGCCCCACATCAGGCTCTTTGCTCCACGGGGGGCCTGCTTCTCCCTCTCCCTCTGCCTGCAACTCTGCCTGCTTGTGCTGTCAAGTAAATAAATAAAATCTTTTAAAAATTTTTTAAAAAATGAAGTAGCTGAGAAGGTCGAGATACCTGTATTTTCAAGGGGCACCTTGGGTCTGTAGGATATGTTAAAGGACTTTGAAAATTGATGATCTTTATTATGTCAGTTTCACTTAATTTATGGGTTTTATTTTCCCTGATCCAATAGCACGTACTCTTCCACTTATCAATTACAGAGAGACAGTTTCTATTGACTGAGATTTAGGACTTTTGTTCGCCTGTTAGAAATTAGGTAACTGGGAATGGTGAAAACTTAAGGGGGTGGACTATGCATCACTACCCCCAAAGGAGGAAGAAAGGAGGTGGGAGGAGTTGGATGATGCCATTCCCCTGAGAGCCACTAGTGGTCACGATCATCCTGGAAAGCTTGGTTGCCATCTTTCCGGAGAGTTCCGAGGACCCAAGAAGTGAGAGAGGAAGAAGCAGGGTTATAACTAGTTACTTGAACGTAAAGGGTAATTTAATGTGCATATCTGTATTCTGCAGTATTTTTGAACTTGGCTGTTTAGAACATTGAGATTCTCTGTTCTCCAAGTAAATTTAAAGTCTTTCATTGATTGGATATTTAATTTCTCTTAAGCTGCCACATTCTTTATCTCCACACCACACAGGGATAGTCCAGCTGGTGTTGAGAGCAGGGGTTCCGTTTTCTTTGCTGCTCATCTACAGGCCTTGGTAGAGCCGCCGTCGTCGGGACTGGGCAAATGAGTAGTACGTAGAGTAATAGGGTACCTTCCTGGTGTGAATGAAAGATCCCTTTTTTGCCTTCTGGCTACAGTGCCTTAACGTCTTCCATGACAGATGAGTTCCTTTGGGCGTTGCATTGCCCTTCCCCATTCTTGCTTTTAAAAATGTTAATGCCTCATAGAAGGATTTTTGCATGAAGTCATTAACTCCCTAGCTGAGATATTATTTTATCCTTCACTCCAGCAACCGAGCTAGACAGAGAAGTTTGGATTCTGAAGAGGAGAGCTGGCGTGAAAAGTGGGCAAATGCAGGGCAGGAAAGGGAGGTGGTAGGGAGGAATCCAAGAGAACTGTCTCTTCGTTTTCTCTGGCTGCAGGTCATGCCTTTCAGGTGCTCGTGAAGTACCTACTGTGTGAATGAGTGCATGGCAGGTTGGCCATGGACGTGGGCATCACGGGCAGAGTTGAAGGGCACAGTGTCGAGGCCTCTTGAACTCTGAGAGGGTCAGGGCAGAGAGAAAGTGAGGAGTGGCTTGGTTTTGACTTGCTCTCAAACCCTATCACCCTCAACCCAAACTGCAAGAGCTCAGGGAAGGTTCGGATGCTGGTTATGATGGCGGGGGGCGGGGAGGGGGATCCTGAAAATTCAGTGACAGATTCCTCCTTTTCCGTGAGTAGGACCAGAGATGACAGATGGGCTTCATCTCATTTGCCTCTCTGGTCAGTTGATATGCCTCCCAGGAGTGCTGTGTCAAGAAGGAATCTGAAGCCCGTGGGGACAGTCTCGTGATCAGCTCGCACTGTCTGCCCCAGTTCAGGACAGGGGCAAGCAAGCGACTTGGGTGTCAGAGTCTGGCCTTGGAAGACTGATTTTGCCTTTTCCCTCTCTGTCTCTAGGGACCCAGCCGGAGCCTGGCCTGGGAGCCAGCATGGCCATCCCCAAAGCCTTGCTGACGTGCCTGGGGCTTCCTGTCTTCCTAATCGCAGGCGCCCAGGCCCAGAACCACGTGCCCCCTGGCTGCAGCCCGGACCTCAACCCCCTGTACTACAACCTGTGTGACCGTTCCGGGGCCTGGGGCATCATTTTGGAGGCAGTGGCTGGGGCGGGAGTTATCACTACTTTTGTCCTCACCATCATCCTTGTGGCCAGCCTCCCCTTTGTGCAGGACACCAAGAAGCGGAGCCTCCTGGGGACCCAGGTCTTCTTCCTGCTGGGGACCCTGGGCCTCTTCTGCCTCGTCTTTGCCTGCGTGGTGAAGCCTGACTTCTCCACCTGCGCCTCTCGGCGCTTCCTCTTTGGAGTCCTGTTCGCCGTCTGCTTCTCCTGCCTGGTGGCGCATGTCTTTGCCCTCAACTTTCTGGCACGGAAGAACCACGGGCCGCGGGGCTGGGTGATCTTCACTGTGGCGCTGCTGCTGACCCTCGTGGAGGTGATCATCAACACCGAGTGGCTGATCATCACGCTGGTCCGCGGCGGCGGCGAGGGCGGCCCTCCGGGCAATGGCAGTGCCCCCTGGGCCTCGGCCTCCCCCTGCGCCATTGCCAACATGGACTTCGTCATGGCGCTCATCTACGTCATGCTTCTGCTGCTGTGTGCCTTCACGGGGGCCTGGCCTGCCCTGTGTGGCCACTTCAAGCGCTGGCGGAAGCACGGGGTCTTCGTGCTGCTCACCACGGCCACCTCCATTGCCATATGGGTGGTGTGGATTGTCATGTACACGTACGGCAACAAGCAGCACAACAACCCCACCTGGGATGACCCCACGCTGGCCATCGCCCTCGCCGCCAACGCCTGGGCCTTTGTCCTCTTCTACGTCATCCCGGAGGTCTCCCAGGTGACCAAGGCCAGCCCAGAGCAGAGCTACCAGGGGGACATGTACCCCACCCGTGGCGTCGGCTACGAGACCATCCTGAAAGAGCAGAAGGGCCAGAGCATGTTTGTGGAGAACAAGGCATTTTCCATGGACGAGCCAGCCTCAGGTAGGCGGAGGGATACCCTCCCCGCGCACCCCGTCTGTCATTCTGCATCCTGGATGGTAGGATGGGGGCGGGGGCTGGTCTCCTGAGCGAGATGGAAGGCTCTCGAATGATCGCTAGTGTTCTGCCTTCAAGCCCCTAAATGCCATTTTTAAGTTTTTGTTTTGTTTTGTTTTTAGTACTCCTGTAGCTCATGAATATATTTCCACTGTAAAATTTAAAACACCCACAGATAAAATTCCTTCCGGCTGGCTCCTCCCAGTTCTACCCTGTTCTTTCCTGTTCTGGGCCACCTCTGACTGGTATTTTACCTCCACGTGCCTCTGTTTCCTCATCTGTAAAATGGGGATGATAATCGTTCCTGTTAAATAGGGTTCTTGTGAAGATTAAGTTAATGCACGTGCCCGCCACTTGGAAATTACGAGTATTAGCTATTAGCTGTATTCCTGTCCTTTTACTGTGATTACAACCACCCTTCCCGGACTTGTTTTTCCATTATGTACATATTCATAATTTTAGTTTCCTTTAAAAGTCTTCTCAGTTAAGATTTTGTTCTTTTTTTTTTTTTTTTTTAAGATTTATTTATGTATTTTAGAGAGAGTGCGCCAGAGCACGCGCAAGCTAGGGGAGGGGCAGAGAGAGAGGGAGAGAGAGAGAAGCAGACTCCCTGCTGGGTGCAGAGCCCCACACAGGGCTCGATCTCACAACCCTGAGATCATGACCTGAGCCCAAATCAAGAGTTAGTTGGGACGCTTAACCAACTGAGCCACCCAGGTGCCCTGATTTTGTTCTTTTTAATAAAAGCACTGTGCCACATCCTGATCTCAGCAGCACCCACTCTCCAGCTGGCTTGTCCCCAAGCTCCTGTCCCGGCTCGTTTGTTAATGGGATGGGGCTTTCCTGTTGGAGTCCAGCACTGGGGGCACCAGCCAGCCGTACAGCCTCAAAGGGGTCAGGCTGAGGGTGTCTGGAATTGGAAGAGGCAGGAATGGGTGAAGCTTCTGCAGCCTGTGCCAAGCCCCCCTCCTCCCCCTTGGAAGCAGCTTGAGAAGCAGGCGGGCTGGGGGGCGGGGTGAGGAGAGATGCTTCTCTGGGACACTTGGCCAGTTGAGCTCCTGGCTTCCAAAGGGAAGAGTATTTCTCTGGCATTTGTTAACTGTAAGGACCGCTAGCATTCATTGAGCACCTACTGTGTGCTCAGTGTGCACACATTTCCTGATGTGTCCTGTGGCGTGCTGTCCTTAGTCAGCTGCCTACAGCCCCTTTATCTGACGTGACTGGGAACTGGAGGGCAGAAGGACCAGGACAGACCCCTGACCCCAACCCCAGACTGGGCTGAGCAGGATGTTTGGGGGCTTAAGACTTCAACTGCTTGACTGTTGGTCACCAGCTCTGGGGTCCCTGCCAGAGAGCTGAGTCAGAGACGGGAAGTTCCAGAAGCAGAACTCCCTGCCTCTTCTCTACAAACTGGGACCCCCCCCCCATCATCTCTGTTTTGGGGAAAGGAGTGACCTTTGTCCTGTCTGGCACCTGATCTGTGATCTGCCCACGGGGGTGGCCCCTGGTCCACATAACAGAGTGGGACTAGTTGAGTGGGGGTGGGGCTTGTGCACCCACATCTGCTCCCGCTCTGTGTCTGGCCATGAGGCCCATGTAATACTACTCAGCCTTTGTCTCGCAAGGCAAACATTTCTGGGGCTGTGAGGGTTTTTTTCTTTTCTTTTCTTTTTTTCTAAATGGAAAAATCAATCGAGTGGGCCCAGCACTTAGGAACCCAGCCCTGTATAGTTGTGGTCCCTCAGAGCTGCGGGCCAGCAGCCTGCAGGAGACAGACAGCCTTCCGCCTGCCCTCGGGCCCCAGGGGTTGGTCGTGAGCTTTCCTCGGACACCCTGGGAACCCCCGCAGGGTAGAGCAGATGGGGACAGCATCACACCCGAGGGCACGGGGAGGTATTCTTGGAGCTGCAAACAGTCCTGGAATCTTGCCAGGCTGCCCCAGGACAAGATGTATGTACATTCAGTCCTCCTGGTGGGGCTCTGGGTTGTGGGGTCCTGGAGGATCAGCTGTGCCCCGGGACGACTGGCAGTCTCAGGCTGTGGGGTCTTTGCTCTGCTTACCCTAGCGCCTTGCAGCTGTGGCCTGCAGTGGTAGAGGCCAGAGCTGGAGCTTGGTCATCTTGGAAGGCCGCCGAAGGCCCATGTGCCCCTCTTGGCCTCTGGCCCTGGAGGGCGGATGGGAATATGAAGGTTGCTGACAGGAGCATTTTTCTTGGCTGAAGGCGGGGGAGGGGTCCTCACACTGCAGGAAAGCCCGAGCAGAAGGCAGGCAGCATCATGCTCTTCTTAACTCCTGACAAAGGCATGCTGGACTCTGGAGGGGCCCCCATACCTACAACCCCGCCCCGCAAGTGGGCCACCCCTGGCCAGGCTTCCTCCCTGGGTTAGATGTTATCCCAGGGCAGGTGAGCCCCCTCTTCCCTGCCCGAGCCCCCTGGGGAGCCCTGCCTGAGAACCCAGCCCCCAAACGGCTCTATGTTTCTTTGCAGCTAAGAGACCAGTGTCACCATATAGTGGGTACAACGGGCAGCTGCTGACCAGTGTGTACCAGCCCACCGAGATGGCCCTGATGCACAAAGGCCCGGTGAGTGGGGTCCCAGGGTCTCTGTGACCCCGCTGGGGGCCGTGGAGCTCAGCCTGAGCCGGCTGGTGCAGAGGCTCTGTGGCCGGTGCAGGCTGGGGCGGAGGTGGTAGGGAGAAGGCAGGCTTCTCCGTCTGATGCATTAGCGTCAGGGAACAGAGCCCCTCGGCTCCTAATGCCCTTTTCCTGGAGTTGATGTCTGCTGCACTGCAGTGAGACCCGCCCTGTGTCATGGGGCATCACACAGGACTGGGGCCCCGGGCTGCGGAGAATGCAGAACAGGTCCTCTTTGAGCTGATAGGAGAGTCCACCTTTACCCTAAGGAGCTTAGGGAGGGACAAAGGAAGGTCTCAGCCAGGTAGGGAGTGGCAATCTTTGGTGCCCCCATAAAGGCACAGAGGACCAAAAAGCACGTCTGGGTATGTACTTACTCCTCAACCACAGTTGTCCCAAGAGGGCCTTGGCTCCCTTCCCCCCACAAGCAGGCTCTAGCTCTCAACCTCATACCTCCCCTGGGTTCTGGAAACCAGATGCTCCATTAGCCAGTGGGGGGTGGGAACAGGAAGACCGTGGGTTAGATTCTCACTCACTCCGTATATGTTCCTCCCCCTGGGCTGGCAGTCACTGTGGGGAGATGTCAGTGACCTGCCTTGGCAGGACGCTGGGAACAGGAAGCCAGGGAGGTCAGCGGGGTGGTGTTCTCACCCCCCTCTGTGCCACGAGCCCCCGGGGCACGGTGCAGTAAATATCAGAAACTTCCAGCTCCAGCCCCTTCCTCTCCCTAAGCTGAACCTGCTGCCAGGCGCAGGGAGGGGCAAGGAGTCTCTGGAGGACAGGAGCAGAGTCTGCTGGTCCCAGCCACTCAGACTGTGGAACCCCCCCAGGGTCCTTCCTCCAGCAGCTGTCTCACCCTGGCCACCCCTCACTTGCCTGGCCACACCCAGTCCTGCAGCCCCGGGGAGTCGAGGCTCTGGGTGAACAGGGAGTATCCACCCACGGAGATGAGTGGAGACTACGGATGGGGGCTCCCTCCCTCCCCGCCCCAGTTAAACTTTGACCAGGCCACCACTGGGTAGAGCCTGACTGGGTGTGGCTGTGGCTGAACCAACTGCCCAGGTGATTCTGAGGCACACCCAGGTTTGAGCCCCACCTACCTGGATGTTCCAGGAGCTTCTGGGGGCCTGCGAGCTGGGGATTGCAAACCAGTGCGAGGGCCACCCGGGCCTGATTCAACTGAAGGTGATGGGTGGCTTGGGGCCCTGGGGTTAGGGATAAGGCAGGTGGGGCCAGGAGTTCACCTTGCCTTCAGGCCAGGAGCTGGGATGGGGGCCTCTGGACCCTCCCCACCCCACAGCCATCTCTCCCCCACACAGGAGTAGGGCACTGTAGCTCTAGCCAGGTTCCAGGCAGAGAATTTGGGTTTTAAGTCTCCACAACTGCTTAACCCGCCCAGGCTTCAAGGTAAGAAGTGTGGGTATGCCCGAGGCCTGCCAGCTGTCCTCAGCCACACAGACCTGACACTCTGATTGCCACTGGGTGTCGTATTGCCATTTGCGGGCTCGGAGAAGGGTCTGGGGAGGAGGGAGCCTGGGACCATTACAGGCACGTAGTAGCAGCTCAGTGTGGTTCACTCTGCCCTGGGCCCCAGGATTTCCCCCAGGAGTTGGGAGCAGGAGTGGGGAGGCTTGAGAAGAGGATCCTTCTGAAAAGAGTGACGCCCTGGGGCCATCCGAGGCGACCAGAGGCCCCTTCCCATGCCTAGAGGCCTGGCGCTCTGCAGGGTGAGGGAAGGGGCTTGAGGTCAGACGCCAGCCCCTCCGTTTCGAGAGGTGGAGTCACCCATCCCAGGCGGCGCTGGGGCCCTGCTGGGGGGAGCTTGGGGGGTACTGCTGGCAGGCCCAGCCCTGCAGGAAGCAGAGTGTTTGTGCGTCCGCCCTGGCAGAACCTGGCTGTGAGACCTCCTGTCCTTCCTTCCAGTCCGAAGGAGCTTACGACGTCATCCTCCCACGAGCCACCGCCAACAGCCAGGTGATGGGCAGTGCCAACTCCACCCTGAAGGCCGAAGACATGTATGCGGCCCAGAGCCACCGGGCCAACACACCTCCGAGAGACAGCAAGAACTCCCAGGTCTTTAGAAACCCCTACGTGTGGGATTGAGTCGGCGGTCGGGAGGAGGCAGGCAGATTTGGGGAAGGCCCTTGGGACGTGGCCTGGGTGAGGAGCCCACGGCTCTCCTACTGCCCCTGCCCCCTCCGTGGCTCAGGGCAACTGTGCCTCGGAGCCGGGAAGGCCGTCCCTGTCTGCCAATGTCTGGGTGGGTGTCCCAGGGGCCCCCCACCCACGCCTCAGTGTTCGTGGAGCTTCGTGCTCCAGCCAGATAGTGTTCTTTTTGGGGTGGTGGCCGGTCAGTGCCAACATTTTCTGGAGTCTTCGGAGAGATTCCTGCCACCTCGAGAGATTTCTCAGGTGCGTCTGTCCTGGGTCTTGCTCCTCTATGAGGAGCAAGGGTGCCTAATAAACACGTTTTTGCTTTATGAGCCCTTCCTCTGGGAATGTCGTTTCTGACCCCGGGCTCTTGGTCACTGAGGAGCCTCCTCCTCCGTGGGCTGGGGGTGGCTCCTCTTTCTCCTTCCGAATCCGGCTCACGGGAACGCTGCTGCTGCTTTTTCCTTCCCAGGGAAGGAGTCTTCAGCTGAGCCTGTGTATCGTGTCGTGTCACGGGCGGTCAGAATGAACTTCTGGGCCCAGCGCCTGTCCAGGGTCTAGTCCAGCATCTGAGCTTATCTGAGATCAGGCAGCTTTTCCTCCGGGACGCCTCCCCGCCGCCATGCACGAGGCCAGAGTGGGGAGGGCAGGCCCACCATCGGGCAGCTCTGCGGAGGGTGTGTGTAAGGGAAGGCGGACCAGTTTCAGACCCTCTTAGGGGGGATGGCCATTCAAGTGCTCTAAGGGACGCAGTGGAGAGTCACCGGCCTGTGCTGTTAGATGGTGCTGTGCCGAGCACGGGTGGAAGCGGACGGCTCGGAGAACACTGGCACTTCTTTACAAAGTGGGTTTCCAAAGGTGGGAAAGGGTCGGCCGGTTCCGGTTGGTTCCATTCCTGGACAGTTATTAACGTGTCCGCTGGCTCAGCCCTTTATGGTAAACAAAGCCTTCCCACATCAGCTCCTTTTAAACCTCGTGGCTGCCAAGAAAGGTGGACAGCACAGCATTCTGTCCTCTTTCCCGAGTCAAAATCCTAGAATCGTGCCATTTTCGGGTCGGACGTGGCCTTGGAGGCAAAAGGTGGGGCTGTCCCTCTCCCGGCCCCTGACAGGGGTAAGCAAACCGACCCACCGAGGCCACAGCGGCCTCCAGAGGGGCCCCACCGGTCAGGTTGTGTTGAGCTCTGTCTTCGAGGCCCACCCTGGGGCCGAGCCAGTGGCCTGGGCTTGGATGAGCAGTAGTACCGTGACCCTCGGACACTGGCTCCGGGCTTTGCAAAGGGGCTGCCAAGCCTGCCCCTCCCGAGCTTGGGAATGTTTCTACCCAACGAGTCAGAAGCTATTTTCTGACACCAGTCATAGGGGGGAAAAAAAAGTCTCTGTTGGAAGAGAGAGAAAGTTGCCGGAAGAAAAACAAACTTCTCCCAGAGTTTCCCTTCTATGTCAGATTGCACCAGCCCCGCTGGGACTCAGACACTGTTTTTAGTAGAAGCCAGAGCTTGGGCCCCCGAGTGGTAGGGTCCCCTTTGACTCTTGTTCTTTCTGGTTACTTTAGGCTCAGTCCCCGCAAAATAAAACGAGATGGTAGAAGCCCTCTTCCCTGAACCACACGTCCGTCCTGATGTCCTCATACCTCTGTCTGGGCTGGGCAGGGCCCAGCACCTTTCCCGCCCTTGTCATTGGAGCTGGGAGGGACCGGAGGCCACCAGCCAGAAGCAGAGGACTGAGTGGGGGGCCCGTGAAGCCCTGAGGTGCGTGTCTGGGGCCCTGGGGCCATTCCCTTTGCCTCTCCTGACCCCCACGTGACTGAGGCCACAAGAATCTACAGAACTGCCCAGCCTGCCTCCGTCCCCCCTCGACACCCTTCCCCTAGTCACAGCCCGTGTGTCCCATGCTGTGGTTCTCCAGATGGCCATCCTCAGATGCCCTGTCTTCACACCACGGGCCTTCCTGGCTGTCTTGGTGTCCAGCATCAGCTTGTCCTGCCTGCGCCTGGGTGTTTGGAGCCAAGCCCTGGCGGAAGTGGGCTTTCTCATCAGGGTTTCCTGCCACCACCTGGACCGTGGAAGGCCCCTGAGCTGGGACAGAGCTCGGCCCGAGGCCTGAGCAGACACCGCTCCTCTTCGTGGCCTGTGGGTGCTGGATCTGAGCCCCTTTGGTGCTTCCCTCTCGTGCCCCCTTATGCCACGGCCCCATGCCTTCCCCACCTGCAGTGAACTGGGGCCCATCGAGACACAAGGTGGGGGTTGGGGCTGCATCCTCAGGGGCCAGCTGAGAGTCCTGGATCACATGGGCTGGGGTCTCAGCTGCTCACAGAACTGGGACTCATGCCATGTCCTGCTGGGCAGATGTACAGATTTCTGCCTCACCTTGGGCACCCCAAACGTGCTGGCACTGTTCTCTCCCACGACATGCTCCAGAGGGTCCTGACGGCCACCCAGGGAAGTGGGGGGCATCCTTTAGGACCTGATGATGGTGGAGCAAGGGCGGAGATGTGCATAGCTCCAGACTCACAGGAACGAGATCTCTGTAGCATCGTCTCCTGGTTTTGTCCTGCGCTCGGCTACCAGGCAGAGCTGGCTGGCCCAAGGGGGCCTCCCCAGGCGTGCCCCTGGAGCTCTGTGCTCAGCGCAGAGTCACCTCTGGGTGCCCAGGGTCGGGGGGAGGAGAACAAGAGCAGGGCCCGACCTCACCCTGTGGTCAGCCCACAGCTCTCCAGCACCATGAGACCTCCCGGCCCGGATTCAAAGGCTGGCGCAGAACTGGGGGGACGCAAAGACGCTCAGCCCGCAGCTCTCCAGCACCACCCTCCTGCCCCCAGCAGCCTGTGTCTTTGTTACTGGACTATTTCTCAGGCCCTAGAGAGAGAGTAGGGCCGTAAAACTGCCTGTGACAGTCCCCTACTCCCCATCGCCACCATTGACCGATCATGTGCTGGGTTGCTTAGCTCCACAAACAGAGTATTACTTCTCTCTGATGGAGGGAAGAGGGAGCTCTCTGCACCTCAGACTTTTCTTTATCTAGGTTAGTGGCCCCAAGGTCCCTTACAGTGAATAAAGGCCCTGTCTTGCTTTTCGAAGTGATAGTCTCATGTGAGTCTTGGCCCCACCAGGCGGCCACGAAGAGCAGCCTGCAGTGAATGTGGGTTTGTTCGTCCGAGTTCTCCGGGGATCTGGGTGTTAGCTTGGGAAGGATGGGATCCTGAAAGCTGCAGGCCACCCTGGCTCAGGGACACCCAGTGGCCCTGCTCCTTCCAGGCCTTGGCCAAGTGGAGAAGACAGAAGACAGGTGTGTTTTTAGGAGAGAGGTGCCTTCCCCCAAGTGGTCCAGCCGCATCACAAATGAGCCTCGGATGGAAGAAAACTAGAAGAGGCCAGAACCTATTGCAGGTAATATCAGACCAACACCTTGGTAAATTTCATACCCACTCTGTGAAGCCGTTCAGCTCGAAGCAGAGTAGTTTGGACCCTAACTGCTCAGAATTAAAGGACCTTGTCCTCTGTTTCCGAGGAATTCCTATCACAGAATCCCCGTGTGTTCACTGAGATTTTTTTCTGGGATTTAATACATATTTTTAACCTAGTCTCTTCCCTTATAGACCAACAAAGGCTGTTTGATTCCAACTAACTTTTTCTCGGTTGGGGATTTATTCTAAGGGAGGAAACCAAGCCTCCAAAAATAGCCAAGATTTGTGCCTGTGCCCCACCCCCATGTCCCCCCAAGGTCTGGGAATGTAGGGATGGGACAAGAGAGGGGGACAACCCCTATCATAGTTCTGCTGCTGCCTGGCATGCTGGAGGGGCACCATTGAGTGACATACTGGGCTCGTGGGAAGGCAGACGGGGCCAGGGAGATGATCAGTACCTCCCCTGAGGACCTGCCAAGGGCCACATCCACTATTCCGGTTTACACTGGTTTCCTGCACTTGATCACACCTCGGATAAGAGCTAGAAACGAGAGAGCAGCAAGAAATAGGTGAAGTGACTTGCCTGGGGTCATGCCCTCCAACCCTTTGTTACCAAATGAGGCACTTTCTCCAGCCCCATGAGGTTTGCGGAGATCAGACTCGGGTGCAAGTGACCAGATTTTGTTTCCTGTCTGCTGTGTGCCTTCTGGACCCCCCCGGAAGCTGCAGCCCCCGCTTCACAGCAGACCCATGAATTATTTAGCATCTGCTCCAGCTGGGTAATGCTCTGACCTCATCCTCATCCTTGGGCTGAGGGCACGGCTCTGACCTTCGTCTCCTTGAAGAAGGGATATTGATGGATGGAGGCTGGGGTGGTGGGTCCCTCTGTGGGCTGTGGGTGACTGAAAGGTACAGGGAAGGAAGTGAGGACCAGAAACCAAATGCCCTTTTAGCAGGAGGCAGTTCTGCAGAGAGAACATGGACCTAGGAATCCAACAGCTATGGGTTTGGATCCCGACTCTTGCTTACTAGCTTTGTAACTTTGGGCAGCTCAGTTTTCTCGTCTGTAAAATGGAAGTACTAACACCCTGAGTTCATATTTAGGGTCTAGTTCCTCAGGGTCACTCCGTGAAAGTCACAGTCAAGGCGGAGCATCCAGGAGCTAGCTGTCCAGTGTTTTCTGCCCAGACACACCGCTTTCAGGGCCAGATTTCACTGTGTTCTGCCCTCCGGAGATGCCTCTTTCCCTTTTCTCTGCTGTCCCTCATGCATGAGGTCCCCAGAGTGGGTGGGATAACAGGTTGCTAAGATTGGAGGGCGATGCTATGGAGAGGGACAGACCCTGACTGGCAGGGGTTGACCATCAAGGTGTTAAGAGGGTCACTTGGGACACAGGGAAGTCAAGAAACCAGGTTGAAGATGGGGGATTGGACTGCTTTCAGTTGACAGCAAATGTTAATAAATATTGAGTTCCTACTCTGGGGACAGAGAGAAGCAAGATCTGGTCCCTGCCCTCTGGGGGCTCGCAGCCTAACTCCTTTGGCAGGTCAGACCCAAGGGCTGAAGTGGATGGGGTGTTAGTGGGCTCCCTCCCGGATCCATACGGGTTGGCATCACGCTTTCACCAGCACCACTCACCCCGCTCCTCGCGTGGGACCTAGTTCTTATTAGCTCCCCTGACTCGCTTTCCTCATCTATAAATTGGACCCTGAGCTTCCAGCTCTGCGTAAGCCTTGGAATTGGGACCCCCACAGTAGTTGAAAGGGGACCCCAAAGCACAGGCTGTGCTGAGGGTGAGACCTCCCGGCCCGGATTCAAGGGCTGGCCCAGAACTGGGGGGACGAAAGACGCTTGGGGGGCCAAATCCCAGCCGCTCTCCGCTCGCACCCGGGGCCTCTCCAAGGGCCCCGGGGCGCCCCGTTCTGACTTGGCCGCCCCGAGAGCACGAAGAGGTCGGCTTCAGCATTCGACGGCGCCGGCGGGAGCCCGGGGGACAGCGAAGGTTTTATGGCGCCCCTAACCGAGCCCTCCAGCCGCCGCCCTGCCCTCCCGGGCTTGGGGCGGACAGCGCGGGTTCCCGACTCCCTCCCGCGGCCTCCGCACCCAACCCACCTTCCCCCACGCACCTGGGGGGCTGGGACGTGGGGGTGGGGACCGACTCAGGGCTGCGACGTCACTCCAGCGGGGGCCCGCCCCCAGCCCCCAGCCAACCCGAGGTCCCTCCTGCGCCCCGCCCCGCCATCCCTGCAACCTGATCCCCGCCACCCAGAGGAGCCAGCCCCGACCGGCTGGCTCCGCTTCCGCGGCCGGCTGGGGGTTGGTGGTAATGCAGGTCCCTCCCCCGCCTGGGGCCTAGCCGAGACCCTCTGCTTCCGCTCAACTCCCCTTCTGGGGGTCTCGGTCGCCTGTGACCTTTTTCCTGTTCCCTCCCAGGCTGTGTGAGCCCCAGACCCAGGTCAATAGCTATAGCATTCATCCCTGTGTCTCTGGGCCCAGCACCAAGCAGGGGGCCCAGGCAAGTGGGTCTTTGTTCCCAAAGGGAGGAGGCCCGCTGGGCTCATTATGCTTGCATGGATGGGTGCAATGGGGACCAGCGCACAGGGAGCCCCCGTGCTGCCTTGGGTCTGCCTCTAGGACAGGGTCCCTCAGCCTTGAACCACTGACATTGGGCCCGGATCATTCTTTGTGCTGGGTGTCATCCTGTGCATTGCAGGATGCTGAGCAGCCTCCCTGGCCTCCCATCTACTAGATACTAGGTAGCAACACCATCCCCCTAGTTGAGACAACCAAAAATATGCCCAGATATTGCCCAGTGTCACCTGGGGGCAAACTGTCTTGGGTTGAGAAAACACTGCTCTGGGGTATTCCAGGGAACGTGAAGCCTGCTGCACACAGGGCACTGAGTCTGAAGCCAGAGGCTTCTGCTAGCCAGGACTCTGTGATGCTGTTCCCAGATCCACTTCTCCACGCTGGTTTACAGACGCCTCTGGCCAGCCTAGGCACTGTGACCTTTAGCCTGACAACATTTGGGCATCATGTGACCAACCAGCTTCTCTCACTGTGCAAACAGCTTCCGGGCTCCTGCCCTGATGTGGGTGCTGAGCGGAGCCCTGGGACAGAGAAACTTTTTCTGTCATTGGCAGTCAGTGTCGTTGTGTTAGAGGTTAATTGGACACTTAGGTAGTCAGGGTCAGGGTCCCCAACAAGAAAGCAAAAAAGCCAGGACAGCTAAGCCAAAACTGCACTAGCATCCTGTTTTACAGCTTAGATAGGACCACAATGGCATCCTGTCTAGCAGCCTCTGCAGAAGTGACTTTTGCAAAACATCCTGAAACAAAACAATGAACCATAAAACATGGGTCACTATCACAAGCTGAGGCAGTTAGTCTCCAGATGTCAGCCCCAAAGACCAGCAACATGTGAACAATAACCCGTTAGGTAGACAGGTGCAAGATCAAAGCCCTGATTGGCACACCTTAGCGGCCAATCCACAGGGGCCCACACTCAGGATGCTCAAGATAGTTCCTCAAAAGAGCTTATAAATTTGAACACCAAAATGGCAACCCTCTTGGGTCCCCTCCCTCTCCAGGAGCTTTGTACTCTTGCTCAATAAACTTTGCTTTGCTGCCCACCACTCTTCCTCTGGTCTACCTCTTCATTCTTCGAAGCAGCATGACCAAGAACCTCGGGCACTAAGGGAACAAAAATCCTGTTAATAGTCGGTACCGGAAAGAGACAGGATGTGTCCAATCCCATATTTAGGGTCCAATCCCATACTTAAAGGGGAAGGTTTTAATAGTGCCCCCTCCCCTTGGATATTCATATTTACCTGTATTTGCACAGAGTCAAAAGACACCATAATAGGTTAAAGTGGAGGTGTGTGTGGGGGGGTGTCCCTGGGGCCAGGCAGATGAGGGTCAGGAAGACTTTTTACTGTGTTCTTTCTCCCTCTCTCCTTCCTCTTACTCTTTCCTTCTCCATGAAAATCAATTATATATATATATTAAAAATTCATCTGAAAAAAGAAGAGGAACCCCAAGGTGAGCTCACCCTGTAGCAGCTCCCCCCTCAACCCATCAGTGTTATCGCTGCCCACCCTTCACGAAGGCCAGACCCCAGCAGTGCTTGGCCACACCTCTCACTCCACACCCTCCAAGAAAGATAGGCAGCTTTCACACTGCCAAGTTTTTTCCAGTGCATTCTGCCCTTGGGAGGACTTCGGAGGAGGCTGAAGATGGAGGGCGGGGGGAAGACAGAGTGTGTTCGTTGCATGCAGGTACATGGGACCCCCAAAGTCCATTGCCCACCCCAACTTAGCTAAATAACTGCAATTTTGAGAAGACTGAGTTAAATTTGTGTTCACGGAACATGCGGGTGCGTCAACACCACGTGCAGGGTTTATGTGTGTGTGGCTCATCGTTAGAAAGCATGGCGTGTCCCTCAGGGCAGAGAATACAGCTGGGAATGACGTCTGACCCATTCATTCATTCGCTCATCAGTTCTTCATCAATATTCATTAGAAGCTGTTCCCTGCCACCATGTCATCAACATCAGTCCCCACCCTGAACTCTGGCACATAATTCTCCCTCCCCCATCATCCGTGGACCCCACCTCCCGTGTGTGGTCAGCCCTGTGCCTCTGTGCATGCATGCACATGCATATACACCAGTGTACTTGTGTTGGAGGGTGAGGGCTTACCTGGGAGAGGTTGTGTCTCAGATTGCAAAGTGGAGCCACGGGGGCAGCCTGATCCGGGTGAGAGTTTCTCCCTTGCTCATAGTCATGGAAGTCAAGAGGCGAGTGTCTGAGTCATCAGGAGGTCCCTTCCTCTTGGGGACCAGTGAGCAGGGAACCTGGTGTATTAGTTTGGGAGAGCCATCTGACAAAGCAGCACAGATGGAGTGGATTCAACAACAGATGTTTGTCATCTCAGTTCTGGAGGCTGGGAGTCTGAAATCAAGGTGTGGGCAGGGTCGGCTCCTTCTGAGGGCCCCGAGGGAAGGATCCGTCCAGGCCTCGCTCCTCAGCTTGCTGGTGGCCGTCTTGTCCCTGTGGCTCTTCACGTCGTCTTTCCTCTATGTGTGTCCCTGTGTCCAAATGTTCCCTTTTTATAAGGACACCAGACATACTGGATGAAGGCCCACCCTAATGACCTCCTGGTAACTTGCTTATTCCTGTAAAGACCCCCATTTCCAAATCATGTCCCATTCCGAGGTACTAGGACTTCACCATATGAATGGGGTAGAGACGGAATTCAGCCTCTGACACCTGGACTGGTCCTGGGTGAGGTGAAAGGGGAGTGAGCCTGTCCGCGCAGGCCATAACCAAAGCAGCTTGAGGAATGCAGCGGGCGCTAGGGAGAGGTTCCGTGCTCGGAGTGTGTCCTTCACAAGTGTAGTCTTGCAAATGTGGGGGCTTGGTTCTCTTAGGTGGGCCATGGGATACCCCCACATGGGGAGCTGAGTCTCCCTGGCACCGTGTTGAGATTATTTTTCTCCTCCAGGGAAGCAGATGGCATTAGTAAATGCAGAGAATTATCTATTGTCCATATGCCAAGAACACTGAGATCTGTGCACCCCTTCCCAGATATGGGCGACAGATCTGGGTCAAGGGAGGGCTGGTGGTGAGCAAACGTGAAGAGTCAAGTCCCTCTGTTGAGAAAGTGTGCTTCCTCATCTTTCATGTTTCAATAAAAGAATAGAGAAGAAACTGCCCCCTCAGCATCCCAAATGAGGCAAGAGAGCTGTGATCGGATGTCATGATGGGCCCACAGTCGCCCCCCAGGAAAGCCATAAAAGCCAGGGGCATCTGCCCACCTCGGGTCAGAGAGGCGCCGCTGTGTCAGCCACCCCCAGGAGTGAGCCGCGCCAGCCAGCTCTGGGCCCAAGACCACCTGGCAGGAGGTTGGAGAACCCTGTCTTCCAAGGAGACAGGAACCTGAGGTAATACCTGGATGTAGTGTTGTGCTCCCACTGGAGGGCACAGGGACAGCTGGTCTTCCTGACCGGTTTCTGGCTCATTGTGATCATAAAGGAAGTTCAGCCTTGCAGGGCAGGAGGGAGGTCCCCCAGCCTGGCATTCCCAGGTACAAGGCACTGACTAAATGCCTTTTAAAATGGCCGTCCTGGGGCACCTGGGTGGCTCAGTCGGTTAAGCGTCCAACTCTTGATTTTGACTCAAGTCATGATCTCAGGGTCATGAAATTGAGCCCCCAGTCGGGCTCCATGCTCAGTGCTGAGTCTGCTTAAGGATTCTTTCTCCCTCTGCCCCTCCCCCTGCTCGCTCTCACTCTCTCTCTAAATAAATAAATAAATAAAGTCTAAAAAAAAAAAAAAAAGGCCATCCTGCCTCAGCTGTCCTAACTATGACCGGGGAAAGTTTTCTGGCCACCCTTGGGCCAGCTAGGAGGAGGGACCTGGGGACAGAGTCAGGACTTCTTGGAGGAATCTTTTTTTTTTTTTTTTTTTTAATTTTATTTATTTGACAGAGAGAGAGACAGCTAGAGAGCGAACACAAGCAGGGGGAGTGGGAGAGGGAGAAGCAGGCTCCTGGCTGAGCAGGGAGCCCGATGAGGGGCTTGATCCCAGGACTCCAGGATCATGACCTGAGCCGAAGGCAGACGCTTAACGACTGAGGCACCCAGGCACCCCTCTTGGAGGAATCTTGACAAGAACCTGGGAAGTTCTGGGTTTTATCTTTTGGAGGGCCATAGTTTCTTTAGGAATTCCCTCCGTGTGCAAATTTCAAATCTTAAAATCCTTAAAGAGGCCATAACCTCTTTACCTCCAGCTGCCCTTCTGGGGCTTACTTCCCCCTCACTGGGGTCTCCCAGCTCCTCCTTGCTCCCAATCCACAGTCTGCCAGGACACCGGCCTGGACACAGTCCGCCGAGCATCCCTGAGCAAGCTGCATGCCCAGGCTTACGGTCTGTAAACAAGGATGTTCCAGCCACAACCTCACCCATGACCCAAAGGTGGTCCTAGCCATCCTACCCTGTTCCCTATTTTTTTTAGAAAATATTTTATTTTTATTTTTATATTTTTAAAAAAGACTTTATTTATTTGAGAGAGAGAGAGAGAAACATCATGGCAGGGGGAGAGTCAGAGGGAGAAGCAGACTTCCCGCTGAGTCGGGAGCCCGATGTGGGACTCTGTCCCAGGACTCTGGGATCATGACCTGAGCCGAAGGCAGTTGCTTAACCAACTGAGCCACCCAGGCGCCCAAATATTTTATTTATTTTAGAGACAGATAGAGAGCACAAGCAGGGGGAGGGGCAGAGGGAGAGGGAAAGAGAGAATCTCAGCAGGACGTGGGGCTCCATCTCATGACCCTAAGATCATGACCTGAGCCAAAATCAAGAGTTGGAGTCTTAACTGACTGAGCTCCCCAGGTGCCCCCTGTTCCCTATTTTTAACACAGCTTTGAAAGGATGTGGACTGCCACAACCACAACCATTGGATAGCTTTCCATTGCTCGCATAACGCTTTAACAAATACTTCTGATGCTTGAGGACGCAGAGGCACAGTGAGTGCAGCATTTAGCTCCTCGCTAAGACTCCAAGGTCCCCCTTCTGGATGGGACTCTCACCCTAATGCCCCCAAGCTCAAGGGAAATCCAGAGAGACTGTCTGGGGGAAGCTGCAGAATTTGTCATTCAACAAATAATTGTTGAGTTGGCCGTCAAGTGCAAGGCACAGTCCTGTCCTATCCTGTCCTATTCTTTTTTTTTTTAGCAAAGATTTTATTTATTTACTTAGAGAGGGAGGGAGAGAGAAAGAGAGAGAGAAAGAGAGAGAGGGAGAGTGCACCAGGGGGTGGGTGGGGGGAGGAGAGGGGCAGAGAGAGAGGAGAGAGAGACTTTCAAGGAGACTGAGCATGCTGTGCTGAGCATGGAGCCCAACCTCACAACCCTGAGTTGAAACCAAGAGTCGGATGCCCAAGTGACTGAGCCACCCAGGTGCCCCTGTCCTATCCTATCCTAGTCTATCCTAACCTATCTAGCACCTCTGAGTACAAGTAGAGTCCCAGGCATTCCAAATTCTGCACAGTAGAGTTTCCTAAATGTGTTTGATTATAGGCATCATCTTGGGGAGCTTGTTGAAATGACAGATTCCCAGTCCCAGCCCTGGAGAATCCTGATGCTGGAGGTCTGAGGTGGGCCCGGGCATCTGTGTTCCTAACCAGAACCCCAGTGACTATTACAGTTAGCCAAGCCTGGGGCCCTGTGGTGGGGACCCAGATGAGCTGTCTACCGTCCCCACCCCTGACTTCCTTGACGGTCCTATGGAGGTTGCTTGGGAGCGTTGGGGCTGCTGGGGGACTGGCCCACAGGGAAACTTCCAACCACTTTGTCACCCTTTGGGGACTGCTGTGGGGGCAGGGCGTGTGTGGTAGAAAGGGGAAGAGTCAAACGACCCTAGGCTGTCATCCCCTCACACCTCCCAAGAACTGAGACTCTGTTTGGGGTCAGGCTGAATATCCTTCTGGAATTTTCAAGGGTTCTGTTCATCCTCCTCCCAGAATTCCTGGAGAACAGAAATCAAATGGGACTGACAGGGGTAGGGTGACAGGACTGGGATCCAGGACCCCGGGGCCACTTGTCTGCACCATTTCCTGTGTCCGATAGAAGGGAGAAGCCCCTTCCCACCCAGGCCACTGGGATTTTTGCCCTGACCTTACCTTGTAAGGTAATCCTTTGTTTTCCTGTCTATGTGCTTCCTACCAAACTGTGAACCCCCAGAGAGGAGAATTGTCATAATTTTATCTTCATGTCCCCAGCGCTTGGCACAATGTAGGTGGTCATTAAATATTTGTCAGTTAAGCCAGTACACCGTGCCTGGGCATAGAGTGCCCCCTGGTGGACTCAGGAATATGGCAGTGTCTTGGGTTTTGGCCGGAGCAGTGACCCTGGAGGGACGCGTCCTGACCCTCTGGTTCTGGGCAGCCCATCCAAGTGTGAGGTCATGTGGGGCTGGGGTCGGCATAGTGGTCCCTGGAAAGGCATGGCTATCCTAGGATAATGAGGGACAGATGAGAAAGGGACACTCAAGGCAATAGGGAAAAAAGAGTGGGGAAAAGACGGGTTGACAGGAGTCTGAACTGTGGTGCAGAAGAGCGAGGACCAGGAGGGCTGCTCTGTTGGCCTTGGATATTAAGGAAGCAGCACAAGCTGTTGCCCATTTCACTTTCCCCTCGAGCACTGCAGGATGGTGGTGATGTGATAAAGCCAGTAGAGATAACAACCCCAAAGCTTTATGGAGCACGGACACTGGGGAGTTGTGTGATCATTAGCCTCATTTTACAGGGGGAGAAGCTGAGGCCCAGAGAAGTTAATAAGTCAGCCAAGATCACACAGCTTGTCAGTGACAGGACTGGAATTCAAAGCCAGGCCATGAGTCCAAGTCCCCGCTCCTTATCCTCATCAGCATATTCATTTGCTTTCAGAGCCGACTTGGTGGATCAGATCTCTGGGAAACGTTGGGGCTGGGACACCAGATCCCACAGCCATGAGCTTTGCTGTTATGTCCAGTTCCCCTGTACGAACGCCTGCCCTCTGTCTCTGGAGAGAGTTTTGGTGATCCAGGGGTTAGAGTGGCTCCCTGAAGTCAAGTGCATGGCTAACTTCTGTGCCTCCTGCCCCTGCTCTTGGGCATTTCCAGGGTCTGTCTGAAACCTCTTTTCTCTCCTGCATCCTCCCTCTTCCCCAGGGCGTGGGTGCTGTGCCAAGGCTCTACCCAAATCAACGGAGTCAGAACTTCAGGGTGCACTTGGGTGGGGGAAGGGGAAGGAGGTTGGAAAGGTGGCTCAGGCATGGGTATTTTTTTAAAAAGCTCCCCAAGGGAGTCTAATATGCATCCATGGTTGAGAACCCCTGCGGGCTTCCGTGTAAATAGATTTAGTCAGTGGAACTGGAAAGCTGTATCGGGATCACCCCTCTTTCTGCTTCATCCGCGGGCCCCCCCAGTGCTGTGCTTTCTTTTCTCCATCCCCACCCCTCCCTGGACAGACACACACGTGCACCCCTGAAGCTGCCCACCACGAAAGCCGAGCCTCCTATTTTCTAGAGCTGGAAACTCAGGACCGTGCAAGCTCTCATCCTTGGGTCTCCTCCCCGTGTGGCCAAAACACATGTTCAGAAAGGGGGTCCTGTTGACGGGGAGCCTTGGGGTGCTCGGGCCTTGAACCCAGAGCCTTCCAGGAGAGAGCTTAACTGGGAGGGAGGGCAGAGAGGTTGACGCGTTTCCCTGCCTCTGCCTTCTCAGTCCCAGAGGTGAGGCTACTGCTCCGCCACCCCCACCTGCAGCCTCAGCCCCGCCCCTCTTCTAGAACAGTCCAGTGGAGGCAAGAAGTAGGGCAACAGCCTGCTCAACCTAACAGGCAGCTGGGCAGTCCCAGGTGGGCCTCAGAGCTGGCTGTCTGGATGGGCATCTGAGCGTCCCCTGGGTCTCCCGGGCTGGGAGCCAGGAGCCCAAGAGACCCCAGAGCCTGAGTTCCGGCGTCTCCCATCCCTCCTGGGCAGCCTGGTCCGAGAGTGGGCTCTGTCCTCTTCCTTTCTCCATACCTGTCCCCTTCCTCCCTTCCCCGGGTCCTCGTCCACCACAGAGGGTCTCCCTTCCTCTCTGAAGCCCTCACATTCTCTCTCCAAGGGGCTGGAGCCTTTCCCTTCTTCCTGGTCTACTGGCTGGAGAATCTGGAAGGGTCAAGGCCACACACCTGGATATGTGTACAGAAGCCTCTCGGCTTCCTGGCTTAAGAAAGAGTTACCTGGGGCGCCTGGGTGGCTCAGTCGTTAAGCATCTGCCTTCGGCTCAGGTCATGATCCCAGGGTCCTGGGATCGAGTCCCACATCGGGTTCCCTGCTCAGCAGGAAGCCTGCTTCTCCCTCTCCCACTCCCCCTGCTTGTGTTCCTGCTCTCGCTATCTCGCTCTCTGTCAGATAAATAAATAAAATCTTAAAAAAAAAAGAAAGAAAAGAAAGAGTTACCTGTCCGAGAAAGCCGGCAGTTCTGGAAACCACCGACAGATGGCGCTATGGACCGCCCGTAGCTGGCCAATTCCAACTTTCCCTGGGTTCTAGGCAGAGCGACTTCTCTCTACCGGCAGCTCCTTGCACTGCCTCTTGCCTGCCGGGTCCCGCTGCCTAATTTGTGTTCCCTAGTTCTGGCCACCTTTTGGATCTCCCTGGCACTGCCCCACAGCCTGCCTACTCCAAGACTAGGTTTGGCCATCAGGCTCCCCCCAGCTCTACTTTGTCCAGTCTGTGCTCGCTCCCCACCCCACCACCCAATTCTCTGGGGCCTTCGTGTGTCCCCTGGAGCCAACCAGAGCTGGAGCAGACAGGCAGGGATGGGCTGGGGTGGAGCCAAGGTGGAGCCAGGGGGCAGTCAGGAGTTGAGCATGGAAGGTGCTAGAATTCAGTGGTGCAATGGAGCCAGATAGGAGTGAGCTGGGCACACAGGAGGCCAGGGCAGGGCAGTGGATCTTGCCTTCAGTGCTACTAACAAGTGGACCCTGCACTTCTGCACTTTATCCCTCACTTCCTTGGGAGAGGTAGACACCCATTCCCTCTGTTGAAGTTTTAACGACTTTGGTGCTTGGTTTGTTGACAGCCTTCCCTGTTCCTCTCACATTGCAGGAAGGAGGGAATCAGCTCTTTGAAATATTAATATTTGGTTAGTGCCAGGTAGGGTCTGAGGGGGATCGGGGCAGAAGAGGGAATAAAAAACAAGAGGGACATGGGATGCCTGGGTGGCTCAATTGGTGAAGCGTCTGCCTTCGGCTCGGGTCATGATCCCGGGGTCCTGGGATCAAGCCCCGTATCGGGCTCCCTGCTCACCGGAGAGTCTGCTTCTCCCTCTGCCTGCCACTCCCCCTGCTTGTGTGCTCTCTCTCTCTCTGATAAATAAATGAATAAAATTTTTTAAAAAGAAGGCTATATAGGGGCGCCTGAGTGGCTCAGTTGGTTAAGCGACTGCCTTCGGCTCAGGTCATGATCCTGGAGTCCCCGGATCGAGTCCCGCATCGGGCTTCCTGCTCGGCAGGGAGTCTGCTTCTCCCTCTGACCCTCCCCTCTCTCATGTGCTCTCTCTCATTCTCTCTCTCTCAAATAAATAAATAAAATCTTTAAAAAAAAAAGAAGGCTATACAAAGATCAAGATGGATAGATGGCTGGGGGTGGTGGTGGAGAGAAGGTCTTTGGGCTCATATTCACAATGGGCTTCAAATTTGTTTTTTAAAGATTTATTTATTTATTTGATAAAGACAGAGTGGGGGGGGGGGCAGAGGGAGAAGGAAAGAGAATCCCAAGCAGACTCCATGCTGAGTGCAGAGCCCAATGTGGGGCTTGATCTCACCACCCTGAGATCATGACCTGAGCTGAAGCCAAGCATCAGACGCTTAACCAATGGTGGCCCCAAGGTGCCCCGAAATTTTTTTTTTTAAATTTAGGTATAACACCATAAAATTTACTCACTTTGTATGTGTACTTCAGTAATTATAAGTAAATTTACAGTTGTGCAACCATTACCAGAACTCAATTTTAGAACATTTCTTCAAACTTAGTATTGACGTTATTCCTAAGTGAGTTTGTCCTTAAAGTCCCATAGTTTATGGGGCTTTCCCTGCTGGGAAGGAGAGAAGGTACCCTTCCCATAACTCTGCACCTGGGTCCCATTGCCGGCCCACACCGTGTGTTAATATTTTATAAACCTTGTAACTGTCTGGGTGCTGCATGTCAAAAGCCTTGATTTGTTAAATGCTCTAACTTTCATTAATCCTTTTTTGGACTTTTCCATTTTGTAATATACTAAGAGACTCAGGTAATGGAAGTGGGTCAGGCCTGTCTGGATCCCGGGGAGGCACAGAAAACCAGAAAGAAATAAAAAAGAACACACCAGACTCAGGCAAGTTGAGGCGACACGATTAGCTTCACGTTCGCTACCAGGCAGCATGTACATTCCTCACCTGCTGCCTTGGAACAGGGAGGGAGACACGGTCCTGTCTACAGCTAGCGCTCAGCGACTGCAAAGGCCTGTGAACTCTCGGCTTGCCTGAGTTCTTGGCTTTGAAACACATGCATTCTAGGCAACGCTCTCGGGTCCCCTCCCTCTTTCAGAGCTTCGTACTCTCAATAAACTTGGCTTTGCTGCCCACCAAAAAAACAAAAACCCCATGCATTCTACCAGCTTCTGGAAATGTCTGTGGGAAGGCTGCTGTGGGTGCTGGGACAGAAAAGCAGGGGGGTCAAGGAGGTTTGAAGAGTGTGTACGTGTGTTTGAGGAAACTGCTGACCTTCCTGAGGTGGGGTCATTCCCAGAGTGTCAGAAACTCACATATTCAAGCCGAATGTGCTTCCCGAAGCCAATATTAGAAGTGTTTGAACTGACCGCTTGCTGGTTCTTCCCACCCCCACCCACTGTCAGGACAGGGGCAAGAGCCCACAGGGACTGTTTTCTGTTTGTCTGGCATCATTCCAAGAGGCCTGGGGCTGCCCTTGGGTGAGGAAGGAGGAGGAAGCAGAAGGTGGTGATGGGGAGTCTGGGGGGAATGAGTTCCCGGGCAAGCCCATCGATTTGTCGGCCTCAATTGCCCAACATCCTCTTCCCCATCGCACTCCCGGGGTGGCCGTTGGGTGCCCTCCACTGCCTTCTAGAACCAGCTCTCCCCCTGCCCTGAGCAGTCACCCACCAGAGAGGCGTGGTATGGCGGACAGAAGTTGGGGTTCTTGCAAGTAAATCATCTCATCTCTCTGAGCGTGAGGGGCAGAAGTGAGCACAGTTCAGGGCGTGAGTTCAGTAACCAGCAGCTTAAGTGACGGACAGGTGCAGTCATGTCTCTGCTGTCATGGTGAGCCTCCCGTGCTCTGCTAACCCCCTCGTCACAGGCAGGGGTCCTCCAGGGCTGGCTCCCCTCACCCACCCCCTAGGCTATCAGCTGTGATTCAGGAGACATGGGAGGCCAGTGCTGGCCGGAGGCTGCCCCTGGGCATCTGCCCACTTCATGTGTCCCTGGGGCTTCAGGAGAGGACAGCCCATGAGCACTGGATGCTGCCCCTGCCTCCCCCTCTAGGTGTGCAGACTGCTGGTCCCTGTCGGACCTAGTTTCTGCTGAGCGGTAGCTTAGGGTAAGTGCACAAACCCTAAGCGCTCTGTTGGATGGATCTTAACATGCTTGCACCATTTTAAGTTCTATTGCCTTTCTTCCTCCTGAGGATGGAGTTTGGCAAGAGGACGAGAGAGGCCTTGATGGCCTGGCTTCTCTGTATCTATCCCCAGTTCTGGGCAGTGTGGTGGGCACATGAGCCTGGGGCTGCGGGGGCCTGTGTGGTCCCTGCTCTCGTGGAGTCTTACCGTGAAAAGGAGGGCATTCAGTGACACCCCGGTGTGGGTGAGCAAACACAGAAACAGACATTGCAAGGGATAGGGACACAGGAGGGGGTTCAGAGGGGCCTGGGGGAAGCAGGTGTATCTTCTGAGGGGATGGCTTGAGTGCAGCCTTGAGTGAGTGAGTAGGGGGGCATGGAGGAGGCTGAAGGTGAAGGAATGACGTTGAAGAGTCACGCATGCCCCTCCCGCTGCTGATGCCCCAGTCCCTGTGACTGGGACTTTGAGGAGCCCCGGGGCCACCCCTCCGGGTAGAACCCGGAGCAGACCCTGGGTGGATGCTCTCGCTGAGCTCTGCAGGCTCCCTTGGGACCAGGTCTCAGTCTTGCTCCTCTCTCTGGGGTGCGGACATTCTCTTCAGGTCCAGGCACCTGTGAGGGGGACAGGGCCTGCACGGAGCAGTGGCCCTGTGGACAGGAAGCCCCGGGAGCACTCTCGGGGACAGAGCGTGTTCTCAGTCCTCTGGCCAGGACCGACACCCATCTACTCACCCACAGTTTCGTCTCAGGCTAGAACACAGCGTGCCCAGGGTCAAGCCGGAGGGTGTGTTATGGGCCACGACCAACTGGTTGTGGACTGTGACCCTGGGACTATGGAATGCACTGGAATATGGGTTGGTCATGCTTGCCTGGGCCCCTGGAGGGTTTGGCCATGTTGGAGTAGCTTCTCTTGAGATGGGCAGGAGGGTGAGGTGCCGACAGTCCCAGGGAGTCCAGTGGAGAGGCAGGCTGGGCCAGACTGGGAAACCAGAGGCTTCCAGGGCTCTGTCCTCCTTCCCAGCTGCCCTTCCCCCACTGCTTCTCATTCACAGTTATCCTTTTGCCTCCAAGGATCCCGAAGATATTAACCCCCTGGAGACAAAGCATCTGGCACATAGTAGGTGCTGGTTCTCCCCTCCCCTCTCATTACGGACTCACCCAACGGTCAGCTCCCTTCTCCGGCCAGCCGGTCATGTGGCCACTTCCTGCTGGTCAGCCCTCAGTGCCCAGCTTCTTGGCTTTTGGTCACACTTGAGGGGTACCCACAGTGGGTGAGGGGGCCTGGAGCTCCGGAAAGGAAGAGGCAGAGTGATGGGGAGCCATCGACTGTCCAGGAGAGAGGGCAGCTCTGAGATTGTGCCACCTTGGAAAGGGAAGTTCTGCCGAATGGCCCCATAGCTAAATGGCCCCCAAATCTTTTCTGGGGCCCCTACCATTCACAGGACTCAATGCAGTGGTTGCTGCTACTACTTTGTCTGCCCAGAGAGCCCCCATCCAGCACTGTCCACCCCTGTCCCCACCGGCCTCTGAGCGCCTGTGTCCACACTGGGAAGACGCTCTAAACCTGATGAGCCCCAGGCCTGCAGTTCTCAGACTTGGTCTTCCCCTACATCATGTCCCCTAGCAGTTATTAGAGAGTAGGGCGAAAGTGTCACTTCCCTAATCTTCTAACAGGATGTGGCAATTTTTTTTTTAAAGATTTTATTTATTTAATTTAGAGAGAGAGAGAGAGCAGGGGGAGAGGCAGAGGGAGAGGGAGAGAATTTCAAGCAGACTCCACGCAGAGCAAGGAACCCGACATGGGGCTCAATCTCACGATCCTGAGATCATGACCTGAGGTCGGACGCTTAACTGACTGTGCCGCCCGGGTGCCCCATCATGTGTCAATTTTGCATCATTTCGTTTCTTCCTTAGTGTTCGTGGACAGGTTGGGGCCAGCAGGATCGAGTCCCCTGCCCTTCCTCCTCCAGGAGTCCAAATGTTTCTCTGTGCTCCTAAGATTATTTGTGAAGCACACCTCTCCCTATTGAATCCTATTTTCCTATTGCCTTTATTTTTTTAATTTTTAAAATTTTTATTTTATTTATTATTTATTATTTATTATTTATTTTTATTAAGGAGGCTCCACACCCAACATGGAGCCCAATGCGGGGCTTGAACTCACAACCCTGAGATCTGAGCCAAGATCAAGAGTTGGACCCTTAACCCACTGAGCCACCCAGGTGTCCCCCTATTGCCTTTCTTTAGAGTAAAGATGTATTCTCTTGGGGAAAGACTGACCTAACGACATTATTACCTCACATTTGAGTATTTTTATAATTATTACACGGTTTATTCCCACAGACTGCCTGTGATCGTCGACATTTTGAAGGAGCCACAGATTTTACCCACGGTTGTACCAGCGCCAAGTGGACTAGTCACAGGAGATCCTAGCCTCCTCCTTCTCAGTCTGGTGCGTCCCCTTCTTAACCTTGACATTCAAGACCGTAACAGTGCCTTTTGGGGGTTGAATTGGAAAAGATGCACTTTTGGGGAAACTTTATAATTATTAGGCCAAGTAAACCACCAAGTACACCTCTAGCACAGTCTCCTGTTCCGTTCAAGATCTTGATGTTGGATCTCCACGAGCTTTACTTAATCTGTGACCGCATTGTCATAGAAATTCTTCTGATGCCTACCTAACTCTGTGCTTGGAATCTTCCAGAACAGAATGGGCACGTCTTCTTGGTTCCCTTGTGCCTTCCCTGGGGAAGGTGCTCCTGTGGCCAGAAGGGAGGAGGAAAGTGAAAATCTTCCAAGGGGCAGGGAAGGAAGGGCATTCTTGGGACTCCAGAGCTAGTTCAGGACTCCCTCTGGGTGACACTCAGAGTAACCACAAGCGCTCGTGATGTCACAAGTCAGGGTTGGTTTCCTCTGCTCATGTGGCCTTTCTGTGCAAGCTGAGGGCACTTGTCAAGGGGAATGTGTGTATGTGTGTATGTGTGTGCATATTTAGCATCTGAACTCCAGGTGGATCAGGGCAGGAGGGGGTCCTTGTAAGCTTGCTAAGTCCCCACTCTGCCCAGCCCTGAGCTGGGACCAGTAGGGGCTGCAGAGGAAGGAAGGTCACAGCCTGGGGACACGTTTCCAAGAGGAAGAACCATTCAGGGGCTCTGAGGTCACTGTTCCAGCTTGGGGGTCTGGGCCTTGAGCTGGGGGCTCATAGAAGGGGAGCTCCCTGGGGCAACCTCACTGCGGGTGCAACCAAGGCTGGAGAAGGACGCTGGCCCTGGCTCCGCCCCACCGGGTGCTCACCCTGACCACAAAGAAACCAGAGGAATTACTGGGCCCAGAAGGAAGGAAGCCAGGCTCTGTGGTCTTGGGGTGTGATGGAAGGGGGGGCGGGGCGCAGGCCCGCGGCACTGTGGGGGAGCAGGGGTCCCGGCACTGGAAAGACCTCTGGGATCTGTGACACAGCTGGGATGGGTCGGAGGGTGCCTAGGTCCTCGGGGTCTCAGCCCATCATGGTCCCCAGAGGTTTTGCTCCCTCGATGTCCTTCATTTTCTGACCAGCTCTAAGAACAGAACCTGAAGATACTGAACCAGGAAGCAGGGGCACAAAGAAAAGCAGAAGTGGAAGACTTGGAGACTTGATCCTCCTCCCTGAAGGGGCCTGAAGCTGCCTGGTGCTGTTGCGGGTGATGTCTGTGCAGGAGGGATGACTGGGCAGGGCTGGGTCGTGTGGCTGCCTTGGGCTCTACTGTTTCTCTGGGGCCCAGGTGAGGGGCTGCCCGGACTGAGTCTTCCCCGGGGAGGGAGGCTATGGGGGGCAGGGCTGCAGGGGAGGTGGCGGTGGGTCAGCACTCGAGTCTGCGCTCCGCACAGATCTCAGAGCAAGGTGCGCTCTGTCCAGCACGGATGTGGACAGATGGAAGGACTGCACCCTGGAGGGGCCAGGCATGACTCAGGGTCATGCACCCCACCTTCCCTGAGCCACAGCGGGGTGCCCAGAGGGGCTTTGTGGGAAGTTTCGGATGAATTATTACGGGAAGAAGGAGGAGAAAGCAGGTGGCGGCAGAGTGAGTGGAAGAGTGGCTGCTGAGCTTACCGAGGGGAGAGGCCGGTGTTTGGTGCAGGGTGTGCGGGAGGGCTGGGGACTGGCGGGAGCAGGCCACGGTGTTGGGGACACGGAGGTGTGTAGCCAGGGCAGCTCTAGGGGCCAGACCCGAGGGCCAGGGCCTCTGTCTCCCCAAGACAGGGAGATGGGGCCAGAGCAGAGGGGAAGGTGGTGGGGATGAAGGGGAGGGCAGAGAAGGCATGGGGAGGGAAGGGAGGAGAGCTTCTCCAGCGAGCAGAGGGCTCCCTGTTTCTGGGGATCCAGCTTCTGTGTCTCTCAGGAGCCCACTGCACACAGGCATGCACAGCCTCATCAGGTCTATCCCTGGGATATTTAAAATCCTTTTGGTTGTTTTGATGATAAATTGCATGTTTTCTCTGGCTCTATTTGCTAACTAGTTGTCCACAGGAAAGCTATTCCTTTTGTGTATTAATGTGGAAGCAGGTCACCCTGGCACGGCTTGTCTGTCCCTTACCCTCTAGGGTGTCCTTGTGTTTCATGAGATCTGTCTGCAGTGGGAGTTTGTGGTTCCTTCGGGATATCTGCTTGTCCCCTTTGTTTCTCTCATCGGCCACACGCTGGTACGGCCAGAATGATGCCCGGGACGGAGGTGGCAGGCACCATCCCTGCCTTGTCCCTGACGAGGGCAGGTGCCCAGTGTTTCCCATTAAGCGTGAAGAAGGCGTCCGTTTTTGTCTCTTTACAAAGTGGTTTTTATAAACAGTAGCAATGGGTGTTGGATGCTTTTTCATTATCTATGGAGATGACTATTTTTTCTTCTTTGAACTATTAAGGTGGTGAATTATATCAAGAAATTCGGGCCAGATTTTAGTCTCAATATATCATGCTGCTTTCATGAAGAGAATTAGGGAGGTTTCCCTGCTTCTATATTCTCTACAAATGTTTGTTCCTTGAAGGTTTGAGAAAACCAATTTACAAAACTGGGTTTTACTCTTTTTTTTTTTTTTTTGGAAGACAACTTTTTTGTTTTGGATTAACCCCCAGCTTTATTGAGGTATAGCTACCAAATAAAAATTGTGCATATTTATGGTGTACAATGTGATGGGGTTTTTTTGTTTGTTTGTTTGTTTGGTTTTTTTTTTAAAGATTTTATTTGTTTATTTGAGAGAGAGAATGAGATAAAGAGAGCACATGAGAGGGGGGAGGGTCAGAGGGAGAAGCAGACCCCCTGCCGAGCAAGGAGCCCAATATGGGACTCCATCCCGGGACTCCAGGATCATGACCTGAGCCGAAGGCAGTCGCTTAACCAGCTGAGCCACGCAGGCGCCCTACAATGTGATGTTTTGATATACGTTGCACCTCACATACTTATCACCAGGAAAGGTCTCCTTGATAACACACATCTTCACTGGTCTACATTAAAAAGAAATATATTCTGGGCTAATACTGGTAATTTATATTTTCCTAAATATAGAAAATCACTGGTTTCATCTAAGTTTACAGACTTACTGGTAGAGGCTTGCAAATAACCCTGGTTATTTTTCTTATGAATTGTGTATGTGCGTCTCCTCCTGTTTTTCTTGATTTGGCTACCACCAGAATGTTTGTCACTCCCATATAAAAAATCAGTTTTCCAATGTATATGCTAATTCCACTGTTTTTCTGTTTCCTAATTCACTAATTTCTACTCTGACCTTACTCTTTCTTTCTCCCAGGGTGATATGCATGTGTTCCTCTTCTGACTTCCTAAGTTGGAGGATTCACTTGTTCATCTGGGGTTTACTGGGATAAGATTTCATGACCCTGAGCAGCCAGAAAGGAGGCTGGGGTCTGGAGGAAGGGGCTGCTGTGATAAAAAAAAAAAATCTTGGGGGTGACAGCAAAGGAGGGGGGTGACCAATATGAGATGGGGCAACTTTGGGGGGTGATTCCCAGGACGCCCCTGACCCAGGCCCATCTGGTAAGGGACCACACTCGGCTGTGTTTTCCAGGTTGTTCATCTCTAAGTGGCCCCACGTCCGTGACGGGCACCGTGGGGGGATCCCTGAGCGTGCAGTGTCAGTACGAGGAGAAATTCAGAGAGATTGCCAAATACTGGTGCAAGAGCCCATGTGTGTGGAGTACTGTAAAGACCAAGGAGGCAGACAGAGAAGTGAGGAACGGCCGTGTGTCCATCAGGGACCATCCCGCCAACCTCACCTTCACAGTGACCTTGGAGAGCCTCACAGAGGATGATGCAGGAACATACCGGTGTGGGATCGATACATCATCAGGACTGCCAGGATTTGTGTTCGACCACACCTTCCGTGTTGTGGTGTCTGTGACCCCAGGTGAGCTGTGGACCCCCCTCCCCCAGCGCCAGCACCAGGGCTGCCTGCAGGGTCTCAGGTTGGATTGGATGAGGCAGGAATCAAGTCAGAGGCTTGGAGCAAACTCTGAGTGTGTGTATGTGTGTGTGTGTGTGTGTGTGTTTAAGGCAGGTAGTAGTAGGAAAGAGAGAGTCGGGGAGGCTTCGTGGAGAAGCTGGCCCCTCTGCTCAGCCTTGAGAAGACAGTGTGCAAAGGAGAGAGGGAGAGCCTGGTGCCAGCCCTGCGGACACCCAGAGCCACGCTGTGGGAGGGTGGGAGCCGAGCAGAGAGGCAGGTGGCGCCCGCCTGGCGGTGAAGGTGCTGGGTGCAGCCGGAGCTCCAGCTAGGTGGTCAGATTTGCAGGTTAGACAGAGGTCTCGGGCAGGCAGCCTGTGGCTGTGGCCGGGGGGGGTACGAAGCTGGAGTCCAGGGGTGACCTAGGGGCTCTCCCAAGGTCCTGACCCTCCTCCGCAGGATGGAATCAGGACTGTTGGGGGCGGGCAGTGCCCGTGCCCTGTTCAGAAACGCTCACTTGGCTCAGGAGAGCCCTGGGGAGATTTTGGCCCCCGGGGTCCTCCATCCTGCCCCAACCCTGAGTGAGCATTTTGTGTGAAATCAAACCCCAAGGTCTTGGCAAGTAGTGGGAGAGTCTGAGAGAGCTATCCTGAGTTTGATTTGTGTTTCCACAGCAGCAAAAACATCCACCCCACCTGTCAGCATCACTGTAACCCAGATGTCGAAAAGCACAGCTAAAATTATGATCATGCCGACCCAGCCCTCCTCCGCTGCCCCAACCGCCGTGGGAGCCACCCGCAGTGCAAGCAGCCAGGAGGAATTCCCGCCGAGCCAGGGCCTGGGGTAAGGTGCCCTGTCCCCTGTCCCCCGACCCGGAGGTGGGCCCTCTCCTCAGGAGTTGCTCCAGGGCCGGGGAGAAGCTTCGGTGGGGATGGAAGGAAAGGAACTTCAGCGAGGGCCAATGATCCTAACAGGCACCTGCTACATGCCCTCTGTGCATGTTCTCATTTCACCAGAACCCGGTCCCATTACTGCCCCCGTGTTCTAGAGGAGCAGACAGGGGGGCTCAGAGAGGTTAAGTGATTCACTGGGTCACATAGCTATGGGAGGCAGGCTGGGCTTCAGCCCAGGTTTATGTGACTCAGAGTCTTGGGTTCTTCCTTCTAAACCTGCAGTTCTTGACCTTTTGGGGCACAAACCCCCAGGAGAATCCCACAGTGTTTATAGACTCTCTCTCCAGAAAAATATGCGCAGGTGTAAACCATTTCGGAGGTTCTCAGACTCCTTATCCTGGCACCACCTTGTGTCCTGGGATTCAAACCTGGAACTGACCACCTGGAGTTAGCACAGACCCCGAAGGCAGAGGGCTCAGCCCCATAAGACTGCCTGACTTCGGATGCCAGAGCACTTTGGGGATCCCTAGGCCATCACGTTTCTGGCCAACTGGTTATGAATTTGGGAGTTCCTATGACCCCCTTGGGTCCTTAATCTGCTAGATAGCTCACCGAATGCAGGAAAACGCTCGCTGTACTGACAAATATGGTTTTATCATAAAGGATAAAGGCCAGGACCAGTCAATGAAAAGACACATAGGGTGAGGTCTGGGAGGGTCAGTCCTGAGAGCAGAGCTTCCCTGCTGACTCCCAGGGGAGTTGGGGCACATCACCCTCCTGGGACATCGATGTGCTCACCAACCGTGAAGCTCCTGCAAGCTCTGGTGCCCAGAATTCTTAGTGGGGTTCCTTACCATGATTGGTTGAATCATTGGTCACGTGATTGAACTCAATCCCCAGCCCCACTCTGCTCCCTGAATTTCAGGCTGGCTCAGAGCCTCAAGTCTCTATAATCGTGGGGTTGGTCCTTCTGGTGACCAGCCCCAACCCTGACTCACCTCATCTCTTAGCATAAACTCAGGTGTGATCCAAGGGGTCCTTGAATAACAAAGGCACACCTACTATTAGGGAAATCCCAAGGATTTAGAGCCTTCTTTCCAGAAGCCAGGGGCAAAGGCCAACCAGATCTTTTTTTTAAGTCATCTCTACACCCAGCGTGGGGCTCAAACTCACGACCCTGCAATCAAGAGTCCCATGCTGTACCTACTGAGCCCGCCAGGCGCCCCCATTCAGATTCTTTATTATATGACACCCCGAAGCCCTTCCACAGGCCTCCTGTCAACCCAAGTGGCAATCTTAACATCAGGCAAGGTGAAATTCAAGCCCCGAACACACTACTTCCAGAACTGACTGCAGATACACACACGGGGCAGAGCTAGGTTCTGTGCAGCTTGCTGTATGTGGGGGACGAGGTGCATCGTTAAGGAAAAGACTAGAACATTATGAAGGCAGACATAAAAGGAGTGCCTAGCCTAGCAAGTGAGGGACCCAAAGTCATCTTCCCATCTGCTGTGGCTTGTTCACAGGAGAAATGACAGAGCTACCAGGCACCTGGGTGGCTCAGTCAGTTGAGCGTCCGACTCTTGATTTCAGCTCAGGTCATGATCTCAGGGTTGTGGGATTGAGCCCTGTGCCCGGCTCCACATGCAACAAAGAGTCTGCTTGAGATTCTCTCTCTTTCTCTCTCTCTCTCAAAATAAATAAATAAATCTTAAAAAAAAGAGAGAGAGAAAGAAATGGCAGAGTTATAAGGCAGTTTTTTTGCAGCAGTGTTTGTAATTACAAGAGACTGGGGGAAATGCCAATGAAGAGGGAAGAATTCAATAAGTGATGGTCTGTCCATGCCATGGAATGGTAAGCAGCTGTGAAAACGAGTGGGGTCTTCTTCATGCACAGAGATGGAGAGATGTCCACGATGTACTGCTAGGTAGAAATATAGTAGTGTATTTTGCCTCCTTTGTGTGAAAGAAGGAGGAAAATAATGTACATTTATATTTTCTTGTTTCTGAATAAAGAGCCTCTGGAAGTTTCTAAAATACACTGCTTGTGTGTAGAAAGGAGACTATGCTATTTTTTTTTTGAAATGTGACCTTATCTATCTACTGCAAATAAGGGGGGGCACTGCAAGCTCCTCGCCTGCTCAACACTGCCCTGTGTCCCCCTCTAGGCTCCAAGTACTCCTCTCCTTGTTGGCACTTCTGCTGCTTCTGCTGGGGGGCAGCTCGCTGCTGGCCTGGAGGATGGTTCGCAGACGGATCAAATGTGAGTCAGTCCCCGGCCAGGTTGGGGGGTGGGCCGGCACACCCTCTCGTTTTCTAGGCTTTGTGTCCTTGTTCCCCAAAATGGGCATCACATGCATACCCTCAGTCTACACATCCTGGCTGACCCTAGAGGCTAGACCCCAGAGGGGGTGTCCCCGCTATGGTACAGGCTGGGGGGGCTCCCTAGAAGGTTGTCTGTGAAGCCGTCACCCTCTTCTGTTTAAAACCCTTCCATGACATCCTCAAAAGTCCAGGTGTCTCCACAACCAGTCCCGCCCACTCCTTGCCCATCGTTAACACTCCGGACGGCAGCTGATCCCAACTTCCTACAACCTGGCGGGAGCTATGACATCAGTCTCCCCTTCTGCATTTGCTCTGGGCCCCTGGAGTGCCTTCCTTGCCTTCTTTTGCTGGCTCACTCCTAGTGGGCCTCCTGGCCCTCTGACTTCTTTTCTTCTGGCTCCTTCTGCTGGCTCCCTGAAAGTAACTGGGGGGCCCCTCCCGGCTGCACCTCTGGACATGCACCATCATGCCCTTTTCACTGCAGATTGTCCCCACCTACCTCCTTGCCCATCTCCCCACCAGCCTGGGCTAATCCTCAAGATCAGGGAGTAACTCGAGAAGGCACATAGTCAGTATTTGTTAAATTAACATATTGTTTAATATCTGCAGCCACTAAGGGCACCCCAGATGCTTTGGGCACCCCGGGCCCCACTTGCTCTCCTCTGGGCTCAGATTAAAAGAGAGAACATGTGGGGTGCACCCAGCACCCTGTCCGGCACTCAGTAAGTAGGGGCTCAAGAAACTCAACGAGCCAATTAAATAAAATGAGGCACAGAAGAAGGCAGACGTGACCTTCTTGTTGCTGGCCAGAGGCTGTCACCCGAAGGAGCTCAGATTTCTGCCTGAGTTGGAGTGTGAGCCTTACATTTCCTTCTTGTTCTGAAACTTTTTGAGCAGCCGGTTCTCAGGGGAATCTTTGTCCAGCCTCAGGGGACGAGGGGTGTGTACTCCACAAAGGCAGTGTTCTGGGAGCAGGCGCATGCTCAGGGCGGGAGAGCGGGGAGGGGAGGCCCAGCCACCCTGAGCTCTTGCCTCCCACGGCCCCTCCCCACGGTGGGGGTCAGGCCTTTAGAAGAGAAGTCAGCCCTGGCATGTGTGTGCCTGACATAGGGAAGGAAAACCACATCATCTTCCCCATCTGCTTCTCCCACATCACTTTTGAGGGCCCTCCACCCTCACTCGGGCCCATGCGGTGTGGGCCTCCCCAGGGGGGATTTTCCCAGCCCCGATTGCCTCAGATGTCTCCGCCCTTTCACCTAGAGAACCTCCCTTCTAGAAAAGGGATATAAGATGGTTCAAAAAAATAAGTAAAAGCACAAAGAAGAAATAAATCCCCCATAATAAATAAGAAAGAACACTCCCACCACTCGGAGAAATACAACCACTGACATATGAGGTGTGTCCTTCTAGCTGCTTTTCTTTTTTTTTTTTTAATTAAATTTAATTATTTGAGGGAGAGAGAGAGCATGTGTCCAGGCACATGTCGCAGGAGGGGCAGAGGGAGAAGGAGAGAATCCTCAAGCAGACTCCCTATTGAGCACTGAGCCCAGTACGGGGCTCCATCGCACTACCTTGAGATCATGACCTGAGCCAAAATCAAGAGTCAAACGCTCAACCGACTGAGCCACTTAGGGGCCCCCCAGTTGTTTTTCAATGCTTTTTTTTTTTTTGCACTTAACCTGTTGTATCATTTTCCCTGCCATGAAATGTTCTAGAAGTCTCTTACTGCAGAGTTTAATGGTGTGTGTGCATGTGTGGGGGGGATTACACCTTGCTTCACTGAACCTCTGTAACAAGAGAAAAGCCTTGTGTTCAAATATCCTGACTCTCCCTCCCCAGCCCTGCGAGTCTCAGCTCCTGTCCCCTCACCGTCCCCTCCCCTCTCCGGCAGACTGATGCCTGCCCCATCACACCCGCTGGCTGGCGGTGTGGCCCCATCAGCCTGTTTGTCATTCACTCGCTCATTCACTCCCTCCCTCCCTCTGTCACACACACAGCATTGCTGTCCCCATCGCCTGCTGTGACAGGCTCTGGGCGACACCGTTGTGACCGGGGTAGACGGAGCTCCACCCTCAGCGTGCTTCCTGTCCAGCTGGCTCCCATCCACATTCCTTCCCCGGTGATGTCCGTGCAGCTACACGGTCTTGTGATGTGCATCCCGGGCGGCCCACCCGCTCCTGGGGCTCCGGGTGGCAAGGGCCAGGGGTGCACAGAGCCTGACTCAGCAGCAGGACGCTTGCAGAGCAAACTGCAGGTGCCAGGAGCCCAAGGTTGTGTGCCCTGAGCTGTGATCCCCCCAAGCCACACGGTGTCCTGAATGTGCGGGACAGCCCCCCCAGGCCAGGGGACTGGAGCAGATGACCCCCGTGACCTCTCCTGGTTTGAAACAATTCTAGGTCTCCACAGGACAGTTCTTCTTCTTCTTTTTTTTAAATTAGAAAAAATTTTAGGGCTTCCTAAAACACAAACCTATCCCCAGCAATTCTGATTCTGGACGTCTGGGGCAGGGCCTGTGGATCTGTGTTTTTGCTTATTGTGGTAAAAAGCACATACCGTGAAAATTGTCATTTTCACCATTCTTGAGTTTATAGTTCGGTGACGTTAAGTATATTCATGTTTTGGTGAAAGAGATCTCCAGAACTGTTTCATCCTGCCGACAGGTCTTTCTAAAGGGTGTCCTTTACCTGTCTTCTCCCACCCGGGAACATTCTTTGAGTGACTGTTTTAAGAACTAGCTTTGTTTGGCCACTCTCCCCAGGCCAGTGCGCCTTCCTTCCTGCTAGTTTATTTCTCCACGCCTCCACCCCCTCATTCATTCGTCTTTTCCCTCTTCACCAATTCATCCTCTCGGCAAAGCCTCGAACTCCTACCCAGTGGCAGACCCGAAGCGACGGGTCCCTGGGGCCAAATTCTCTAGGGAAATTCCTTCCTCCCGATGGATCATAAGGATCCCCATTCCTGCCTTGTTCTGGGATTCAAACTCCTAACTCTTCTCCTGTCTCTTTAGCTGGTGAGAATCCAGAGCCACTCCAGACCCCTAGTCAGGTAAGACAGGCTGGAGGTGTACCGGGCTGGCTGGCGGGGAGAACAGAGGATGTTGGGGGCTTGAACAACCCCACTGGCCAGTGGAGGTCTGAGTGCATGGTCGATGGATGGAGTGGGGTGCTCGCCCAAAACAGGGAGAGTGATCCCTGGGAGATCTGGTCATTGGGTCTTGTCTCGAGCTCTGGCCAGTCTGTCCCTACCCATACCCCCCATAGAAAGTGGAACGGGGGAGGGCCCTTCGATGCTGACCTGGGGGGCAGTTAAATATTTCCCAGAGAAGACCAGAGTGGGGGAGGGAGGAGGCAGGTGGGGTGGCTGGGGCACCCAGGGCATCGAGGGAAGGGGGAGATGTCCGCACACAGGCAGGAACAGAGGCCCCTCTGGGTGGACCGTGGAGGGGCTCCGTGGACACCCACCAAGTCCCCCCATCTCCTGCCCACCTGGGCTACTCAGCAAGGGGAGCCCCACTATGCGAATCTGGAGCTGCAGATGTGGCCCCTTTGGGAAGAGCCTGTGCACCCGAGGCAGGAGGAGGTGGAATACAGCACAGTGGTGAGTGCCAGCGCCTGGCTCCCACGCGGGGGTCCTGGGCTCTGCTAGGGGTACCACCCTGGGGGGTGGCAGCAGGCAGAGGGGGAAATGAGGGGCTGGCTTGCTGATCTCGTGTCTCTTCAGCACTGGCCACACAGAACGTAGGGCAAGTGTCGATTCTGCCTGAGCTTGGTGTCACTGTAGCTGGGGGCTGGCGCGGGAGATGAAGGGGCTATCAGGGTGGTCAGTGAGAGTCAATAGTCAGTAAAGCATAGCATTTATTTAAAGGACCTACTGTATACCACATGCCAGTGTGAAAGCCTGAGATTTCCCACTGTTTTGGGTACCATTATCTCTTCAGTATCAACTCTCCTTTTCAGGTTTTGAATCAGTGACCCCCTGTAGGTCAATCCTTAGGCACAGAGACTGTAAAGTGAAACATGGAAGAGGTCCGCCCCTCACTGGGGTCAAGACCCACCTGCTAGTGAAAGAGTTCAGGGAGAGGTTGGGGGACTAGTTGTTGGAGAAGATGAGGGGGAGATAAGCACCAGACACGTGGGCCTGGGACTAGCAACATCCTTGTTTTCCTAACTTGGTGACTAATGATCTCAAAGTGGATCCTAGGCATTCTCTTCCCCCCCGCACCCCAGCCCTGTGCCCGGGTCTGATGCTTGGGACTTTGTGCTGTGTTTTCACAGGTGGGGTGAAGCAGGGGTGTGGGCAGGACAGTGGGGAAATCTGGACACCCCCACCGTGAAGGCCCCCCGCCCCAAGCCTCCTCCCCCTCGGGGGTTCCCCGTCTCCATCCTGAGCTGGGGGCCCGTGCTTCTCCCCCCTCTCCCTGAGCCTCCCGTCTCTCTCTCTCTGCAGAAGGCTCCCAGGGAAGAACTTCACTACACGTCCATGGTATTTGACCTCCAGAGTGGGGATTTTAAGGCCAACAGGATTCGCTCCCAGAGGACCCTGGAGGAGGAGACACAGTACAGTGTGATTAAGAAGACATAAGCCTGTGTCACCAGCCCCACCATCTGGAGGTCTCTGTGGGCCACAGAAGCCCAGGACCAGCCCCCTCAGCCCTCACCCGTGTCCCCCTCAGCCTGCTCCCCTTGAGGGTCACTAACAAGGCAGCTAGGCGCCATCAGCCTGACTGGCTTCGCTGGGGAGGAGTGGGAGTCGGATTCCAATGGGGAGCTGTAGGAACCCTCCATCCCACAGGCTCTTGTCACATCTTTCCTCTCTTCTCTGCTTCCTTCCAGCTATGTGTGGAGGGCAGGAGCTCAGTCCTGTGTGGCTCCAGGAAAAGACGTGACCCGCGTGGGATGGTACCTGCAAATACCTTTATAAATCACAGCTCCATGGAAGTGTCTGGATCTCTGCAGCATGGGGACAACCAGCGGAGGGATCGGGAGAACACAAAAGCCCTGAAGATGGAGTCTCCCTTGTCTCATGGACAAGGATGCTGAGGCCCAGAGAGCAGAGGCTTGCCCATGGTTCCAGAACCAGTGGCACATTCCTCTGGACTCTTAGATAACTTTACTTTTAATATTAAGAGATATCAGTACAGTTTAAAATATCTTCGGAGAGAAGAAAAAAGTTATTTAAGCCATGCCTCCTCTGTGCCCACAATTCTGTATTAAAGAAAGCTCCTCCCTTTTGAAGGCTGAATAGTAGTCCATTGTGGGATACAGCACACTATGCTCATCCTCTCATCCATCGATGGACACTTGGTTGGTTTCTGTGTTTTAGCTATTGTGAATATGTTGCTATGAACATGGTATATAAATATCTCTTTGAAACCCTGCTTTCAATTCTTTTAGATATATACCCAGAAGTGGAATTGCTGAATCATTAAAAAAATCTATTTTTAAGCTTTTGAGGAACTGCCATCCTGTCTTTCCACAGCAGCTGCACCATTTTACATTCCCACCAGCAGTGCACAAGGCTTCCAATTTCCCCACATGCTCTCCAACACTTGTTTTCTGTTTTTGTTTGTTTCTTTTGATAGTAGCCATCCTAATGGATGTGGTGTATCATTGTAATTTTGATTGGCATTTCCCCAGCGATGAGCAATGGCGAGCATCTTTTCATGTGCTCGTTGGCCAGCTCTGTGTCTTCTTTGGAAATGTCTATTCAAGTCCTTTGTCCAGTTTTGAAATGAGTTTTTTTGTTGTTGAATTTTAGTTGTCTATTTATTCTGGATAATAATCCCTTATCAGATATATAATTTGAAAATATTTTCTCTCATTCTGTAGATTGCCTTTTTATTCTGTTGATACATCTTTGATGCACAAAACTTTATTTTTTTAAAGATTTTATTTATTTATCTGAGAGAAAGAGGGAGAGCAAGCAAGCACCAGAGTGAGGAGAGGCAGAGGGAAAGGGAGAAGCAGACTCCCCACTGATCAAGGAGCCCGATGCAGGGTTCGATCCCAGGACCCTGGGATCATGACCTGAGCCGAAGGCAGATGCTCTATGGACTGAGCCACCCAGGCACCCCTGATGCACAAAACTTTAATTTTCTTGATGTCCTATTTGTCTATTTTTTCTTTTGTTGCTTTTGCCTTTTGGGTTAGATCCAAAAAATCATTGCTGAAGTCAATGTTGTGAAGCTTTTGCCCTATGTTTCGTTCTATGAGTTTTATAGATTTATGTCCTATATTTAGGTCTTTGATCCATTTTGAGTTTGTTTTTGTATATGCTTTTAGGTAAGGGACCAACTTAATTCTTTTGCATGTAGACATCCAGTTTTCCCAACACTGTTTATTGAAAAGATTGTCCTTCCCCACTGAATGGCCTTGACCCCTTTGTTGAAAATCATTTGACCACACTTAGGAGGGTTTATTTCCAGACTCTATTTTACTCCGTTGGTCTCTATGCCTGACTTCATGTCAGCATCACTGTGTTTCAGGGTGTTTTTTTTTTTTAAGATTAATTTATTTATTTTAGAGAGAGAGTGTGTGTGTGTGTGTGTGTGTAGGGCAGAGGGAGGGAGGGAGAGAGAGAGAGAGGGAGAATTTCAGCAGACTCCTTGCTGAGTATGGAGCCCAACACAGGGCTCAATCCTAGGACCCTGAGATCATGACCTGAGTGGAACCAAGAGTCCAATGCTTAACCAATTGAGCCACCCATGTGCCCCAGCATCACTGTCTTTTAATTACTGTGGCTTTGTAGTAAGTTTTGGAACCAGAAATGTGGGTCCTCCAGTTCTTTTTTTTTTTTTTTAAGATTTTTTATTTATTTATTTGAGAGAGAGAGAATGAGAGACAGAGAGCACGGGAGGGAAGAGGGCAGAGGGAGAAGCAGACCCCCTGCTGAGCAGGGAGCCCGATGTGGGACTCGATCCCGGGACTCCAGGATCATGACCTGAGCCGAAGGCAGTCGCTTAACCAACTGAGCCACCCAGGCGCCCCTCCAGTTCTTTTTTAAGATCGTTTTTCCTAGTCCCATGAGATCCCACAAGATTCTGTACAAATTTTAGGATGGATTTTTCTATTTCTGCAAAAAATGTCATTGGGATTTTGATAGAGATTGTATTGGATCTTAGATCACTTTGTGTAGTATTGACATCTTAACAATATTAAGCCTTCCAATCCATGAGCATGAGATGTCTTTTCATTTATTTGTGTCTTTAATTTCTTTCAGCAATGTTTTGTAGTTTTCATGGTACAAGTCTTATACTTCCTTGGTTAAATTAATTCCTAAGTATTTTACTCCTTTTGATTTTATTATCAATGGAATTATTTTCATAATTTCCTTTCCAGATTATTCATTGTTAATGTATGGAAATGCAACTGATTTTTGTGTGTTGGTTTTGTATCTTGCTACTCACTGAATTCATTTTTTGTTCTAACTTTTTTTTTGGTGGAATCTTTAGGGTTTTCTACATGTAAGACCATATCATCTTCAAACAGAGATAATTTTATTTCTTCCTTTACAATGTGGATGCCTTTTATTTATTTTTCTTGCCTAATTGCTCTGCCAGATCTTCCAATGCTATGTTGAATAGAAAAAGCACAAGAGGGTATCCTTGCCTTGTTCCTGACGTTAGAGGAAAAGCCTTTAGTCTTTCACAGTTGAGCATGATGTGGATTTTTCATACATGGCTTTTACTATGTTGAGGTAGTTTACTTCTATTCCAAGTTTGTTGAGTGTTTTTGACCATGAAAGAGTGTTGGATTTTGCCAAATGCTTTTTCTGCATCAACTGAAATGATAACTTTTTTTCTTCTTTATTCTATTAATGTATTGTGTTCCATTGATCAGTTTTTTTCCATTGAAACATCTTTGCATCCCAGGAATAAATCCCCCTTGGCCATGGTGTGTAATCCTTTTGCTGTTTTGCTGAATTTAGTTTATTAGTATTTTGTTGAAGATTTTTTTTGCATCAATGTTCATAAGGGATAGTGGACTGTAGTTTTCTTTTCTTGCAGTGTTTTGTCTGGCTTTGGTATCAGGATGATACTGGCCTCATACAAGGAGTCTGGAAATGTTGCTTCTTTCTCTGGTTTTTGGAAGAGTCTAGGAAAGATTGGTATTCATTTTTCTGTAAATGTTTGCTAGAGTTAATCTGGGAAGCCATCTGTTCAGACTTTCTCCTCCTCCTCCTCTTCTTCTTCTTCAGAGAGAGAGAGCATGTGAGTTGGGGGAGGGAGAGAGGGAGAGGGAGAGAGAGAATCTCAAGCAGACTTTATGCTGAATGCAGAGCCCAACGTGGGGCTCGATCTCACAGCCCTGAGATCATGACCTGAGCCAAAATCAAGAGTCGATAACCAAGTGAGGCACCCAGAAGCCCCAAGACTTTCTTTTTCTTGATTCAGTCTTGCTAGGGTCTAGGAATTTGCCCATTTCACCTACATTACCCACTTTGTTGGTCTACAGCTGTTCACAGCAGTGTCTTGTAAATCTTTCTGATCTTATGGAGTCAGTAGTAATGCTCCCAATTTCATTTCCAATTTTGGTAATTTCAGTTTCTTTCTGTTTTTGTTTTGTTTTGTTTTGTTTTTTAGTCCATCTAAGTCAAGTTTTGTCAGTTTTGTTGATCTTTTGAAGAAACAAGTTTTGGTCTCACTGATTGTCTCTATTTTTTTTTTGTCCCCTATTCTCTGTCTTGTTTATCTGTGCTCTAATCTTCATTATTCCCTTCCTCCTGGTAGCTTTTGGTTTATTTTGTTCTTCTTTTTTTTTAATTCCCTAAATTGTGAAGTTAGGCTTTTTATTTGAGATCTTTCTCATTTTTTTAACGTGAGCCTTTACAGCTATAGATCTCTCCCTTAGCACTGCTTTTATGCATCCCATGTTTAGTATGTTGCATTTTTGTTGTCATTCATCTTTGAGTATTTTCTAATTCCTTCTTTGATCCACTGGTTGTATAAGAGTGTGTTGTTTAGTTTCCACAAATTTGTGAATTTTCTGGTTTTACCTCTGTGATTGATTTCTAACTTCATCCTGTAATGGGTGGAGAAAATTCTTTGTATGATATCTATTTTTAAAAATCTACTGAGATGTAGTTTATGGCCTCACATACGGTTGATCCTAGAAAATGTCCCATGTGTCCTGGAGAATGTGAGTGCTGTTGTTGGGTAGGGTGTTCTGTGTATGTCTGTTAGATCTCACTGATTTACTGTGTTGTTCAAATCTTCCATTTCCTCATTTATCTCCTGTCTGGTTGTTCTATCCATTATTGAGAGTGGGCCATTGACGTCTTCAACTATTATCATAGAACTATCTGTTTCTCTCTTCAGTTCTGTCAGCTTTTGCTTCATATATTTTAATGGTCTGTTGTTAGGTACATAAAGATGTATGATTGTTAAATCTTGCTGTCACTACTTATCCAACTTTATGCTGTATGAGAAATAAACCTGAACGTGGTTTAAAACAGAGGGACATGGTAGAAGATAGGATCTAAGACCTAAGGGATTATTTGAAGGACTGTTTCTTCTTTAAATGCAATGGATTAAAAATCTTTATTTAGTCTGAATTTCCACCAATTAGGAAAAAAATCCTCTGTAAAATGCAAAGTTCTAGAGTATAAGCAAGTGTAATTGATGCTAGCTGCTATAACAACCACGACCATGCCAACAAAACTGCTTGGAGTGGCAGTGGGGGCCAGATCAAGAAGGTATTTCTATCATAGCCACACACTGTTCCCACCCTCTTGCCCCATGAATCTCTAAGGTGGGGGATAAATTTCCCAGTGTAGACTGCCTGTCATGTGGCTACATGACAGGGAGTCCTTAAAATCACTTCCCAACAGTGGGTCTCAGCTAGGACCATTCCAATTTTCCAGAGGTCTAACAGCACAAGGGAGTGTGCTGGCTCTCCATCTTTTTCCCCCAGAAGTCTTGTTGCTTTAATCTACACGAATTTGTCCAGCTCCCATTCAGGAAACTGTGCATACCAAAGGACTTTGGGAAAGGCAATCTCTGTCAAGTCAGATTTCTTTCTTTTTTTTTTTTTTAAGATTTTTATTTATTTATTTGAGAGAGAGAGAATGAGAAAGAGAGAGCAGAAGAAGGGGGAGGGTCAGAGGGAGAAGCAGACTCCCTGCTGAGCAGGGAGCCCCGATGTGGGACTTGATCCTGGGACTCCAGGATCATGATCTGAGCCGAAGGCAGTCGCTTAACCAACTGAGCCACCCAGGTGCCCCTCAAGTCAGATTTCTTAAAAGCTCTTTTATAGCCTTCTTTCAGGGCCCCTGGGGGATGTGCATCTTATAATCACATCATGAAGAGTGGCAACCTGGTGACTCTTCCCTGAACAAAGATTCGTTCCAGGGCTATTTGTCACAACCAACATTTTATTTGATCTCATATTTTTAATTTTATTTATTAGAAATTAGGCAATGTATTACATGATTCAGAACTCAAAATTTAAAGGAGAATGGACAGTGAAAATCAGTGTCTTGAATATTCCTATCTCCAGTCATCCAGAGATAATGTTAATATTTCTTATGTTTCTTCCCTGAGATATTTAATAATAGTGTACATCTATACCATATATATCTTTCTGGGAATGGGTGAGTTGAAGTTTATTCATGCAGTGGAAATTTTATAGCAGTGGAAACAGATGGCTTTCTTTATTTTATTTATTTATTTATTTATTATTTTAAAAAATATCTTATTTATTTATTTGACAGAGAGAGAGAGCACAAGCAGGGGAAGTGTCAGGCAGAGGGAGAAACAGACTTCCCGCTGAGCAGGGAGCCCGATGTGGGGCTCGATCCCAGGACCCTGGGATCATGACCTGAGCCGAAGGCAGCCGCTTAACTGACTGAGCCACACAGGCGCCCCGGCTTCCTCTGTTTTACAGAAGAAGAACCACTGGCCAGAGAGGTTTCCTGAAATGAGAAATACCAACAAGAGGGGTAATAGAAAGTCTGATTCTTGCATCCAGGACTTGTGGATCTTAGTGTTTTAAAAATCTTTATTTTGAAACAATTTCAAACTTACAGAAAAAATATGAAAACAATACCAAGAAGTCCTATATATTCTTTACCTAAATTCACTTATTTTTTTTTAAAAAGATTTTATTTACTTACTTGAGAGAGAGGAAGAGGGAGAGAGCACAAGTAGGGGGAACAGCAGAGGGAGAGGGAGAGACAAGCTCCCCACCGAGGAGGGAGCCCAATGCAGGGTTCCAACCCAGGACCCTGAGAGCCTGACCTGAGCCGAAGGCAGGTGCTTAACTGACTGAGCCACCGAGGAGCCCCCCCACTTTTAAAGATTTTATTTCAGATTCACCTATTTTTAAAAACATTTTGCCACATTTGTTTTCTTTATCTGTATAAACACATTTTTATATGTTTATCTGTATAAATATAATTTTTTCCAGAACCTTCTGTGAGTAGGTTACTTGTGTGACTTTCATTGGAGTAAGCCTGGGACACCCAGGTGCTGTCCTGCTGTGTGTCCCGTGGTGTCGGATGGCGTCCTCCCCCAGTTTTACCTTGCTTTGTTTTGTAGTTCAGATTCTCCTTCACAGAATGCCAACATGATAACTATTTGCAGGATTAAAAAATGTTAGGTTAAGCATCTGTAGTATATTCACAGCTGGCCCAAGGAGGTGGAAGGTATTTCTAAATTAGCCTGAGTCCTTTTGAAAGATGACCCAGGGCTTCTTATCAGGGTTTAGAGAATGATTTCAAGACCATGTTGGTTTGTTTTTAAACCTTAGAGCCCAGCAAGTCTGCTCTTTGGGTAAATCCCTTGATGTGGCTCAGCCTTGGAACAGACAGAGGGACTGGACCACCGTGTGTCTCCACCCTGTGGCCACATCTGGAATCGCACATCCTGGATTCCAAGCCCCATCTCGTATTTGCTCTGGCTGGCCGGCCAGTGCAGAAGGAATTCTGTACTTTCCAGGTCAATGCAGCTGAGAAGGGGAAGGGCCTGACATAGGGAAGGGAGAGGAAGACTCCTGCTTGATTTGGCAGTTTCCCTATCCAACCACCCCTTGGGTGTCATTGTGCTGAAAACTCCATTCCTCCCTAACCTTGAGTTCCCTTATTTTGCACCCAGTTGGCTCTTCCCAGGTCCTGGGTTTTCTGCACCCTGACTTCAGCATGTCAGAGGGAAGGCCAGTCACCCCACCTGTAGTTGGTATGGCGCATCTGGTGTCAGAACAGGCGTTAAATCTCACATCTGCTCTTACCAGCTCCAGCGGCTGGGACTGGCATTCAAGGCTCATCCATAACCAAGGAGGGCCTAATGCCCCTCCAGTGCTTTTCTCCCTCACCAGGCTCAGAAGCAAGCCCTTTACAAAGGCTCTCACCACTCTCCCAGCCCCCATTCCCCATACTGTTTTCTTGTCTCTGAGGCTCTTTCCAGATACCCTTGACCTGGAGTCTCACTGCTGAGAGTTCTTTGTTGCCAATTCTTCGATTTTTTACTGACTAATCCCCAGTAACTTTGAATTTGACCCTTTGGACTCCCCTTTGCCTCCCATGCAAATCTGGGCCACCTGGGGCAAATGAACCCGCAACACATGCTAACACCCAAGCCAAGGGCAGATCCTGGGCTCCGTGTGTCTGGGAAGGAAAGTGGAAATGGGAATGGCAGTGTCTACTTTCAGGATTGCTGAGAGAGTCCTCTGGTGCTCCGAGTAGAGGTCTTGAACCAAAACCTGTTCTCCAGATGTATGAATTCCTCCCTCCCTCCCTTCCTTTCTCTTTATAATAATTGTTAAGCAAGTCTGTAAGACTCTGTGACCTTTGTTTTAATTAATTATAAGAGGGAGCATAACTAGTCCCTCTCTACCAGTAGAACCCAGTAGGCACATTGGTTGAATGCAGAGTGATGGGGTGACTGGGTCAGCCTCAGCTGCCTTATGCAAGCTGCAACAGCCAGGGTTTCATAATAACATATTAGAACAAATCGTAGGGTGGGGGCGGTGCCTGGGTGGCTCAGCCACTTGAACATCCAACCCTTGGTCTCGGCTCAGTCATGATCTCAGGGTTGTGAGATCAAGCCCCATGTCAGACTCCATGCTCAGGGGAGGGAAGAAAACTCCACAGAGTCTGCCTGGGATTCTCTCTCTTCCTCTGTCCCACCCCATGCTCACATTCTCTCTCTCTAAAATAAATAAATAAAATCTTAAAAAAAAAAAAAAAGAACAAACCATAAAGATGGTGGCCAAGTACCAACCAGACACAGTAACTGTTTAATAAGTAAAGCATGAAGTTGGCATCTATTAGTCTATGTGTGCAAGCAGGTGCATTGGGGAGGGTGAACAGAGGGATGACGAGTTAAAAGAAGAAGCAGGGAGCTTGGGTTGACAAGAGTCTATGATCACCTGACACTCAGTGAACTGAATTCAAGATCAAAGTCACCTGCAGAAGGTCAATTGGCTCAGTTGCTCGCACGTCCACAGAAGCAGAGCTGTCCTCACAGTGTGGGATCGGTCTGAGCATTCCATACGTCGGTCAGCAAGAGGGTCAAACATGTCCTTAACTTGCCAGATTATCAGCCTCATGAGCTGCCAGCTAATCAAACGGATATGGGGTCAGGAGAAAGGTCTGAGTAAAATTTTCCACAAGTGTCAGAGAAAGAGTTCTGGGACAATAAAGCCCATTTTTACTCATGTAACAAATGAAGTTGAAAATGCTTCGTCCTAAGACCAGAGCTGGTCACTCAGGAAAAACGGTGGAGAGAGAGAGCAAGAGCGAGCGAGCTATGTTTATTTGTTGGGGGTGCGGTGGGGGGGGGTGCTTCATGATGAGAGAGGTGACAACTCCCTAATTATCCATGTCAGCTGGTACTTCACCTATGCTTCCTTATTTAACATTTCATTTATGAGAAACTGTCTGTCTTTTTATTTGGCAAACTTATATGCAATTCATACAGAGTGTCATTTTGGATCTTCTCAACTGATTCCCATTCTGATTTTCTAAAGTAATGAGTTAACAGCCTCTTCAGGCATCTGAATCACAGGTAACCAAACTGGGCAGACCCAACTAACCAGGTGCTAACGCCCATGAAACCAGTACCAGGAGGAGAAGTTAAAGGAGGAAATCATCCATTCATGTTTTCATTCATTCATTCATCCACTAACACATGTGTATGGAGTTTGTCTATGTGGGGACACAGCCCAGAAGGAGTTCAGAGACTAGTTGGGGAGACTGATACTTAAATGTTAAAATCTTCTGACAAAACATCATAAGTTGCGATGAGAAAGATATACACAGAATCTTAGGGAGCAGAGAGGATGGGTGTGCATCCCGCCATGGTGGAGAGCAAGGAGGTATCGGGTAGCTTCCTGAAGATGACTTTTTTTTTTTAAGATTTGTTTATTTATTTGAGAGAGAGAGAGCGTGAGCAGGGGGAGGGGCAGAGGGAGAAGGAGAATCTCAAGGAGACTCCCCACTTAACCACGGAGCCCGACGCGGGGCTCGATCTCACGACCTTGAGATCATGACTTCAGTCGGAATCAAGAGTTGGACACTTAACCAACTGAGCCACCCAGGTGCTCCAAAGATGACTCTTGAATGATGAATGGAGTCTTAAAAGGTAAGTGTAAGTGAACCAGGTGACATGGAAGGAAATGGGCAGCAAGCGAAGAGGACAGGATGAGCCAGGGCGCGGGACAGAGCTGTTGTGCATACTACTGGAGCATAAAATGAGAGGCAAGGGTGATGAGAGGTAAGACTGGACGGGAGACCAGGTCACAAAACGTCTTCTATGGGGCACCAAGAGGGCCTAGAGTTTATTTTGTAAGCATATCAGGAGCTATTGAAAGTTTACAGTTTTTTAAAAAAATGTTTTTAGCTATGCAAAAAACATATATTCATCATAGAAAAATTAGAAACTATAGACAAACATAAAGAAGAAAATAACATAATTGCCTGCATATTTATTTTTCCTTACTAAATATGGGTTCAAATCATGTCTTCTAAGGTTTGTATAATATTCTCTTTTAGGAAGGTAATATAATTGATTTAGCCACTTGCCTGCTATTATACATTTTGGCTTTTTGCAATTTCTTGCTATTGCTGTTCCTGAACACACACATTTTGCACATAATTATTTCTACAGGGAATTTTATATATATAAAATATATCCTTATAGAAATATTCATAATAATATAATATATAATAATACTATTTATTCTCCTGTCAGCTACACACGAAAATATGCTTTAGCATATCCCATTGCCAACACTGGGAATGGTACTTAAAAAAAAATAGTTAAACAAGCCTTTGCCAACTTGACAGAAACGATTATCTCTTTGCTTTTCATTAAAAGATCATTAATTTAGAAAAGTCCCCATAATTCTATACCCAGCTAATGTCCATGAACATAAAAATAAAGAAGGAAAGGCAAAAGAAAGGTAAAGTAAAAGAAAAAATATATAATGAAAAGTCCTCTTTCTCCTCCCCAGCTCCGATATACTAATCTCCCTCCACACTATTGTTAGCTATTTGTTACATAGCCAGAAAAATTACTACTATGTTAAAAATACTTCTTTCTGAAAAGGTCACTATTTTCACTACTAGCATGTATAAATCTACCTCATTCTTTTATGTATGGTTGCATTGTTTTCATCCACTCATTCATGTATTTGATAAATATTTATTGAATACTTACTACGTGTAGGAATCAGGGGCAGCCCATATTTCGCACCGGAGAGAAAGCAGTGAAGGAGATACGTAACGTCCCCTCCTCTTCTACCTTGTTCCCTAGTGGGGAGTGAACAGATAATAAACATAATCAGCCTGGTCAGGTATTGGAGAGGCCTGGACAAGGTGTCTGGAAACAGGTATCCTGTTGTGGCTCAGAGTCAGAGAAGTCAGGCTGGAAGGAGGTCGTGCATCATCCATCATGTAAAGACTGAGGTCTGGAGAAGTTGAGGGATATGCCCCAGTCCTCACTGTTGGTACAGAGCCTGGATTCAGGACCAGGCTCTAAAGGAGGCTGTGTCACCTTCTTTGAGCTCAATTCTTCCACCAGTGAAGTGGGCTTGAGACCAGCCTGCCCACTGAGGAAGCCAGAGGAGGAAGAAGGGTGTTGCAAGAGGTATACCATCTGTCGACGTGGTGTGTGCTCATGTTACTCAACATTAGGTGACCTGTGATGTCACTTCTCTTTCTTCCCCTGATCATCTATCCACTGATTCTTCCTGACTTCCCTCTTGTGGGAGTTTTTTTTTCTTGTGAATTTTTGGCTCAACACAGTGATTTAACATGTGGGGGTGTTGCTAGGGTGGGAGAAAAGGAGAAAGTGTGTGAGCAGCATAAGGACTTGAAGCCCAGCTGACAGACGGAGGTGTCAGTCCCCTGGAAGATTATCCCATTAGATTATGAAGGGGGCCACAAGGGCCCCTGGTTTCATCCGGTTGGACCAATCCCCCAAGTGCTTTTGAGGTCAGGAAATGATCTTAAGAAATGAGAGATTATGAAGAGTCCTTTCCATGAAACATCACTTTGGTGAATTTACCCAAGTCTGGTCTTCATCCTTGCAAATCTAGAACCCAGGCTCCAGGCAAGTTGGGATGCTCAGTTTTATGAGACTCAACCCACAGGATTTATTTGGGGAACATTCCTTCCCAGGGATCTGAACACCTTGACTGGTGTCCCAGCATGTCCTTCACTTTTCTGACGTCTGCTCACCAGTAGGTCGCCCGAGTGTGCAGAAGGTAGCTCATAAGCCTGGTCAAGAACAGGTGTTCCTGCAATGCAGCCTCCCCTTCTACAGCCAGGCTGGCCTCGAATGGCCCACTTGGTCTGTCGCTCTTAAAGATTTTATCTATTTATTTGAGAGAGAGAGAGAGCGCATGCACAAGCAATGGGGGGAGGGGCAGAAGGGCAGAGGGAGAAAGAGAATCTCAAGCGGACTCCCCGCTGAGCAGGGAGCCCCATGCAATGCAGGGTTCAACCCCAGGGTCCCAGGATCATGACCTGAGCTGAAGGCAGAAGCTCAACCGACTGAGCCACCCAGTCTCCATCTGCCTCTGTGTTCTATCCCAAATAATGTGATGTTGGTTTCACATTTTTGTCTACAATAGAGTCTTTCAAACTTAGCACTAGTCAGTTTATTTTTGAGTGATTGTTTTTAAAGATCTAAATCACATATGATATAGTTCACTCCGTGGTTCTCAGCGTATTCACAAATGGCACGACCACCACCGCTGTTCAATTTCGGAACATTTTTGTTATTCCAAAAAAAACTCACCTCTGTACCCATCAGCAGTCACTAATTTACTTTCTGTCTCTACAGATCAATCTGTTCTGGACACTTCATGTACGTGGAATCCTACACAGGTGGCCTGTGGTGTCTGACCTCTTTCATGCAGTATGTTTTCAAGGTTCATTCATGTTGTAACAGGGGTCAGTACTTCGTTCCTTTTTATGGCTGAGTCATAGCCCATGGTAACAGGTAGACCATATTTTGTTTATCCATTTGTCAATTGATGGACATTTGGATTGTTTCCACTTTTTGACTATCGTAAATAATGCTACTATGAACATTCATGAACAGATTTCCATGTGGACATATATTTTCAGTTCCCTTGGAGATACACCTAGGAGTAGAGTTGTTTGCTCCTATGGTAACTCAATGCTTTGTTTTGTTTAACTATTGACATTTTGGATGAGGTCATCCCTTGCTGTGGGGAACTGTCCTGTGCATTGCAGGATGTTTAGCAGAATCTCTGGTCTTGACCGAGTAGATATTAGTAGCACCCTCCCTAAACACACACCACTTGTGACAACCAAAATAGTCTCAGACACTCACCAGATGTCCCTTGGGGGGAGGGGAAATCATCCCTGGTTGAGAACCTCTGGTTTAGAGGGTTCGTTTGGCTTATTAAGGTAAAGTCAAGTCATGACACTCGTCCTCTGGGCCCGGAAAACATTCTATGTGTCCTTCTAAACTTCTCCCAGTCCCCCCAATGCCGAATTTTAATTTAAATTACCTTGTCCTTCTCACCACGAAACAGATTCTTAAGGATAGAGAACACACTGCTGGTTACCAGAGGGGAGGGGGTGGGGGGATGGGTGAAACAAGTGATGGGGTTGAAGGAGTGCTCCTGTGATGAGCACCCAGTGATGTACGGAAGTGTCGAATCACTGTATGGTACACGTGAAGCTAATATTATTACACTGTATGCTAACTAACTGGAATTTATTTATTTTGAATTTAAATAAAAACTTAAAAACTTAAAAAATAAATTACCTTGGGTGCTTGGGTGCCTCAGTCAGTTAAGCATCATCTGGCTCCCTGCTCCTCGGGGAGTCTGCTTCTCCCTCTCCCTCTGCCCTTCCCTCCTGCTTGTGCTCTCTCTCTCTCTCTCTCTATTCTCTCTCAAATAAATAAATAAAATCTTAAAAAAATAAATTACCTTGTCCCCCTTTTCTGTCATTTCCTCCTTCCCTTATTTAGCATCTAATTGCTAACTGGGCTGGGTACCAGGGGCTGCCCGCACCCAGGAGGTGCAGAGTAACAAAATACACAAAGCTCCTGCTTTGTAGCTTTCCTCTTCCTCCTACTCATCATCACCAATAAACATTTTTTGGTGCCCAACATGCAGAAAGAGGGATCAAGCATTCTCGAAATTTAAGATGAAAAGACTGTCAGAAGCCATTATGTCTATGCCCTCACCACACACAGGACATTGGGAGGACAGAAGCAGGGAGATCAGGGGAGAAGGTCACATCAGCACAAGGACCAGGATCCACACGTCCCGACCCAGCAATAGTGCTCTTTTGCTCCCATTATTCAGAATTGGGTGTGTCTGTCCTGATGTGATCAACACCCTAGGCTTTCTCAGGGAGCCTGATGAACCCAGCCTTTCCGGGTGATGTGCAATCCAAGGCAGAGTTTTTTGTTTCTTCTTTTTAAAATTATTTTTAGTCTTAAAAAGTTTCTTTCTGAGTCTAAAAGGATTCAAGAGAGTTACCCAGGAGAGGAAAGACTAGAAAATCTTACAGTACCCCACCTGATTTTATTCTCAGTTCTTGATCTTAGCGGGATGACCTTAACTCTCTGACCCAAACCTGTTCCTCTAGCCTCCTGTCCCCTCCTCCTGCCGTCTTGAGAAGCCCCCCTTCCCCAGATACTTCCCCAAGCAGCGCTGGGAGCAGCCTCGGAAACCTCCCTCTCTGGCTCTTGCTTCTCCTGGCAGCAAATCCCAACCTCACGTGGATGCTACCCCAGCACTGTCCAGTAGATATAACGGGAACCACATGTGTAATTTAAAATTTCCTAGTAGCTACATTAAGAAGACTTTTTAAAAAGGTGAAAATAATTTTAGTAGTACATTTGATTTAACCTAGTACCCTCAAAATATTATCATTCGATGATATTGGAGATAGTAAATATTTTTTTTTCATAAAACATCTTCAACACCGGGCACCTGGGTGGCTCAGTTCGTTAAGCGACTGCCTTCGGCTCAGGTCATGATCCTGGAGTCCTGGGATCGAGTCCCGCATCGGGCTCCCTGTTCAGCAGGGAGTCTGCTTCTCCCTCTGACCCTCCCCCCTCTCGTGCTCTCTCTATCTCATTCTCTCTCTCAAATAAATAAAATCTTTTAAAAAAAAAAAACATCTTCAACACCTAGTGTATATTTGACACTTATGGTACATCTCAGTGCAGACCAGCCACATCTTCACATGCTCAGTAACCGCATGTGGCTTGTGGCTACCATATTGGTCTGGATGCTCATCACCCAGCTCCCAGCCCAGATCGCCCTGCATCTACCTCCTCCCCCCACACCTCCAGCTGTGTCTTAATTTCACATATTAGAAAAGGCAATGGTGACAAAAACTTTCAGAGCTGGTCGAGTTTTGGAAACTTGACCACGAGCTTTGTCTTGATAACATAATAAGCAGAAGGCATGCAAAGTTCTTGCACTACCTCTCCTGACTCCCTGTCACAACTCCGTCCTGCCTCTGACCAGCTGCCCTTCCTCACCAAGGCTGTCATTTTCTTTCTTTGTGCCCTAAAAAAAATATTTTTGAAGGTGACAATTCTGCCCATCTTTCCTGTTTGACAGGGTACGATTCGTGTTGATTTTTTTTCCCCTTCCCATGTTGGCTTTATCAGGATCAGTTTCATTGGTGTTCATCTTATTTTTGGAACATTGATGCCATATGCTGGGTGGTGGAGACATGTATGATTCTGGGGTAGTCTGTGGCACCAACATGGGGATAGGCTGTCAGTCCTCTATTATCCTCGTAATATAATCTACATTTTGTTTTGTTTTCCCCAGGCCTGGTTGGTGTGGGTAGCAAATGGCAGGCACACGTCACCAAATGAGACAAAAGCCTTCCACTTCCTGTATAAACTTGAGGGTCATATGTTGATAACATCTTGTGCGGTATCTGGCTGCTCTGTATAAATAGATGGTCACCAGTAGATGAGCCGTGATGTCTCTGAGGGTCAATTAGGTGTCTCTAATAAAGGATCAGACTAGACTCTACCATCACATACAGGGGACCTCCTAACTGGGAACTCTGGTCTACACGTTGCAGAATTTCTGATTCTTCCTGCTCCCACATCCACACCAACAAAGCCCCGTCTTTCTTTGGCTGATGTCAGCTGAGGATATCCTGAGGACATACCTTCCCTGGGAACAGGGAAGAAAGCTGAGTCAAAGCCCATTAGTACTTGAAGGGCAGTTGTTCCCTGAGAAATCTGGAGAAATTTAGGAAAGAAATTGGCAGCTGAATAAAGCATTATTACTTTTTTGTTGTTGTTACCAGGGCCACAATCGCCTGGGTTTAACCTTAGAGCCTGGAAAGGGAGGATGGCTAATGCAAGACTGGAGCTGTGAGGAGCTTATACCCTCCAGGAGCCTTCTGTTTGCATGAAGGGAGTTGTCCTTGCTCTGGAGGAGACTGATCTGGCAAACCCAAGAGAGGAGGAAAGGGTCACACTCCCAAAGCTGCAGCCCACAGACAGCCCCAGGCCTTGAGAGGTGGGTGTGGGAGCAGGGAGTTTGTCATGTTCACATAAACTGAGGTGCAGGGATTCAGGAAGACAAGAGATGAGCCAGAGAGTAGAGTGGGTTCTAGGAAGGTTTCTGCACCAGACGTCTGGGTAGACACCTACCCAATTTCTGCTCCCCCAAGATAGAGCTGCCATCTTGTCTGGCTATCCCCACTTCCCCATGCGAATGAGTGATTGGTTGAAGGTGGTCACTTTCGTCTGAATCAGCCAATGAAGTGTCAGGGGAGATTTGATGGTCAGGACTCCTGATTTTCTTTCCCAGAAGTCCTGAGTCTGGGTGTGGTCACTGTTTGCTTCATACTCTCTGGGGGAGAACCAGCCACAAGATGAAGGCAATGCCGAGACCATGATGCAAAGAGTAGGAAGCAACTTACACCATCCAACTCCAAGGGCATCCCCGAAGGCCAAACAAAGCGACTAAAACCCCAAAATGAATAGTTACCAGAGAAACCAGAGAGGAAGCTGTGGCTGCTTCCAGCTAAATGCTCTAATGGGGGGGGGGGCAGAGTTTTGGAATGAACTTGGAGTTTGGGGGATAATAGACTCAGCCCACCAAACAGGAGGAGGACCAGAATCCTTAAAGGGTCCATGTCCTCAGGAAAACGGTAGGTTGAAAATTACCTGCTTGTGAACAAAGTGAAATGCTTAAAATAGTAATAGTAATAATAATGAATAACAACAGTAACCTCTCTATATCACAGGGAGAAAAAGTTCAGGGAGAAAAAGTTATTAACAATCCTGATAATATGAATAGTATCCTTTGAGAATTGTAAGCATGGGGTTGAGATTGAAATTTACCCTTCCCACACACGTAAGGAAACCCAAAGCAGGAAAACTTAAATTAAAATGATGTCCAGCAGAAGCAAACATAGATACTTCCCAGAGGGAAGCATCCTCAATTCGCATTTGGCTACGATAAATTTAGCCAAGTGCAAGCTCCACCTGTAATATTACCAAGCATAGAAGAAAACAAGTCACTGTAAGAGTCGGTAGAACCAAACTATAGATTTAAATCTCCAAAGACTTCTGCTGTTGAAATGACCTGATGAAGTATATAAAGTCTGTTAAATGGGCTTAAAGAAACCTAAGAGGGCATTACAAATATGACGAAGGGAGCAGAGACCATTCAACATTGACCTGGCAGGGTTGAAAAACAACTGCATAGAACATCTGGAAGGAAAAAAAAAGAACATCTGGAAGGAGATAAATATAGTAACTGAAATTAAAAACATAATGATTGTGCTGTAGGGCAGCTTTGTGACTGGAGGGGACATTATGATCTGGACAGGTTCACCCCAATGTAGGCATAGAGACAAGCAGATGGTACCCGTGCAAGGGAGGCTATGAGGCACGGAAGCCAGAATGGAAGACCTACTTTGTGCCTACTCCAGTGGTTCTCCTCCAGTAGGATTTTGCCCCCAAGGAAAATTTGACAATATTGGGAGACAATTTTTGATTGTCACCCTTGGCAGAAGTGTTCCTGGCTCAGAGTGAGATGGGTCCAATAACTTTTCTTCCCTTCCAGACTATACGCTTAAGAATTAAAAAAAAAAAAAGCTTCATTGAGGTATAATTTATAATACAATGAAAATCACTAATTGTAAGTACACAGTTGGACAAGTTTTAGTAAATGGGTCCAGCTGTGAAATCACTACCACACTCACAATATGGAAATCTTCCATCACTCTGGAAAGTTCCCTTGTGCCCTTTTGCAGTCAGTCCATACCGCCACCTCCAGTCTCTGGCAACCACAGAGCTGCTTTAAAAAATTATAGATTTTTCCCCCTCTGTGTTTTATGTGAAATTCACCTAAAATGTGAATTTTAGATGAAATTAACCCAACATAAAGTGAACCATTTTAAAGTAATGTTGTGCAACCACCATGTCTATTTTGCTCCAAAACACTTTCCTTTTTTTTTTTTTTTCCAGATTTTATTTATTTGAGAGAGAGAGAGAAAGAGCACACATGAGCGGGGGTGGGGGGAGGGGCAAAGGGAGAGGGAGAGGGACAGAGAATCTCAAGCAGACTCCGCACTGAGCGTTGAGCCAGACGCTGGGGTCGATCTCACAACCCTGAGATCATGACCCGAGCTGAAACCAAAAGTTGAAGGCTCAACTGACGGAGCCACCCAGGCACTCCTCTCCAAAATACTTACATCGCTGCAACAGAAACCCCCTGCAGTGGTCACTCCCCGATGCCCTTTGCCCGGGCCCCAGGCAACCACCACTCTGTGTTGATGGTGGGGCAGTCTGAATTTGCCCCAGAGGCCAGCTTTCTTACTCCATTCTTGTTGCCACAGGCAGAGACAGATTACATGAAACTCTCAGTTCCCAGTTCTGAGTGTGCACTCAGGTGGCTCACCCTGGGCTGGCACCGCTGAGCACTTCCCCCTGAGGGATCTAGAAACTTGTCCTTGACCTCGGCTTTCTCCCCATCCAGCTCTGTCTCCTGAATCATCCAAACTATTAATTCTTTCTTAAAAAGGAAGTAGCTTTTCCCATAAAACCAAGGTGTAAATCGCATAGCTAATTCCCATGAATTCAACTTTGTCTTGGGGACTAGGCACAGAGGATTTTTTTTAAAATATATTTTCTGTTTTACCTGCCAGTCTAGACAAACTCCCTTCTGAGCCCCTTTCCAGGTCTTTTCTGGTCTGCCTTCAAGTAGTTTAGTGTTAAATTGTGTCCTCTGTGAGAAGCAAGTGTCCTAAGGGGTCTGTCCTGTTGCCCAGATCTTCCGGATCTCCTCTCTCCTCTGTCCGGGAAGAGCTTTCAAAGAGTCTGTGTGGTCCTGGCTTCTCCCTGACTTCACCAAGCCCTTCTTCTTCATCGTCTTCTTCTTCTCCTCCTCCTCCTTCTTTTTTTAAAGATTTTATTATTTGAGAGAGAGAGAAAGCATGAGCAGGGGTGAGAGGCAGAGGGAGAAACAGACTCCCTGATGAACAGGGAGCCTGATGTGGGGCTCGATCCCAGGACCCTGAGATCATGACTGAGCTGAAGTCAGATGCTTAACCGACAGAGCCACCCAGGTGGCCTTCACCAAGCACTTCTGAGAGTGGACCGAGGGCTCTGAGCGAACGTTTCACCGGCAGGGTCTTCTTGAATCCTTGTGATCATTCTATGAGACAGGATCTGCGGTCACCCCCATTTTACAGGTGAGGAAACAGATGGTTAGTGAAAGCAAATGGTCCCAGGTGGTAGGCAAGGAGGGATGTGAACTCAGGTCTGTCTGATTTCAGAGGCCATAATGTGAACCATCACCCTATAGAGTCTCCCTCACAACTTCCTTGTCTTCAGATGTCTGTTTTTCACTGTGCCTGAGCTAAAGATACCCTCTTTTCTCTTATCTTGGTTGACATTTCTTGGTGACTATTTAAAACCTGTTAGTAAGCTTCTGGTTCATTGTAAACGCAGCCTCCCCTAGCTTCTCACTTCCTTGTTATAAGAATTTCTGTCTATTGCAAACATTGTGTGCAGGCGTACTGGACGGCTGGCTGAAGAAGAGGGTAATTTTTCTTTTTTTTTTTTCCTTTTTCTTTCTTTCTTTTTTTTTTTTAGAGAGGGAGAGAGAGCATGTGTGCATGAGCAAGTAGGGGAGGGGCAGAGGGAAAGGGAGGGAGAGAGAGAATCCCAAGTAGGTTCCATGCTCAGCGTGGAGCCCAATGTGGGGCTCAATTTCATGACCCTGAGATCATGACCTGAGCTGAGATTAAGAGCCAGGTGCTTAATCAACTGAGCCATCCAGGTGCCCCAGGGGATAGTTTTTCTGGCATCTTAGATGATGTGCAGCAGGTTCCAGTGGCAGAAGCTTTGGGAATCCTGGTGTGATCTGTGTCACCCCTCAAAGCTCCCCATGGGAGGACGGAGACCCAAGAGCCCGGGGCAAGTGAGGCTAGGTCCCACCCCAGAGGAGGCTATGGGTCAGCCAGAGGAAGGAGGGGCTGTCTCCACAGTTGCTTTAGAATCTGAGATTTATTTTTCTCCCAAAGTTTTCAGTATCTAATGCAAGGTCTTCATCTTCTCACTAGTCTTTTTTTTTTTTCTAATAGACTTTATTTTTCAGATCAGCTTTAGATTCACAGCAAAGTTGAGCAGAAATACAGAGTTCCCACATGCCCCTGCCCCAGCCCAGCCTCCCAACCATCAACCTCCTGCTCCAGAATGGTACATTTGTTACATACGATTGATGAGCTAGCATTGACACGTCATTATTACACAAGAACATAGTTTACATTAGGACTCACTCTTGGTTTTGTACATTCTATGAGCTTAGACAAAGTGTGTCCATGATTACAGAATCCTACAGAGTACTTACACTGCCCTAAAAGTCTTGGTGTTCCCCCTTTTCATCCCTCTCTCCCTCTAATCCCTGGCAACCACTGATCTCTTCACTGTCTCCATAGTTTTGCTTTTTCCAGAATGTCATATAGTTAGAATCATACAGTATGTAGCCTTTTCAGATTGCCTTCTTTCATTTAATAATAGAACTTTGTGGTTCCTCCATGTCTTTTTGTGGCCTGATAGTTCATTTATTTCTAGTGTTGAATAATATTCCACTCTCTGGATGGACCACAGTTTATCTGTTCATTCACCTACTGAAAGATGTCTTGGTTGCTTCCAAGTTTTGGCAATTAGGAATAAAGCTGCTATAAACATTTGTGTGCAGGCTTTTGTGTGGACTTAAGTTTTCAGTTGATTTGAGTCAATACCAAGAATTGCTGGGTCACATGGTTAGAGTATGCTGCGTTTAGTGAGACATTTCCAAACTGTCTTAAAATTCCCTGTACCGGGGCGCCTGGGTGGCTCAGATGGTTAAGGGTCTGCCTTCAGCTCGGGTCATGATCCCGGGGTCCTGGGATCGAGCCCCGCATCGGGCTCCTGGCTCAGCCGGGAGTCTGCTTCTCCCTCTCCCTCTGCCTCTCCCACTGCTCATGCTCTCTCTCTCTCTCTGTATCTCTGTGTCTCAAATGAATAAATAAAATCTTTAAAAAAAATAAAAATAAAAAATAAAATTAAAAAAAAATTGCCTGTACCATTTTGCATTCCCATCAGCAATGAACAAGAATTCCTGATGCTCCACATCCTTGCCAGAATTTAGTGTTGTCAGTGTTTTGGAATTTGGCCATTTTTTTTAATGTTTTTTTTTTAATTTAAATTCAGTTAATTGACATATAATGTATTATTGGTTTCAGCGGTAGAGGTCAGTGATTCATCAGTTTATATGATACCCAGTGCTCATTACATCATGTGCCCTCCTTAATATGTCCATCACCCAGTTACCCCTTCCCTCCACCCATGGATTTTGGCCATTCTTTTTTTTTTTTTTAAAGATTTTATTTATTTATTCATGAGAGACAGAGAGAGAGAGAGAGAGAGGCAGAGGGAGAAACAGGCTCCCAAGGAGCAGGGAGCCCGATGTAAGACTCGATCCCAGGACCCTGGGATCATGACCTGAGCCGAAGGCAGACGCTTAACCATCTGAGCCACGCAGGCGCCCATGATTTTGGCCGTTCTAATATGTGTAGCAGTATCCTATTATTATTTTAATCCCAAGCTGGGCTTTCTACATCAGGTCCAGTGGTGGCTGCCACAGGAGAACCCATGACTTTCCTCCTTAGTTGCAACCTTTCTCTTCAGTGATAAAAGGAGAGCAGTTGATACGAGAGCCTGCTCTTGCATTTCAAGCCAAATGTATAGAAGGAGACACCAAGGGGCTCCCCTCATTCATACAATATCAAACAATTCATCCATGTGCCCTGAAAACAGTGCTTCTCATTTCCTTGTTATAAGAATTTCTGTTATAAGAATCTCTTCCCCTAAACCATGCTGTGAAGGCTAACAGGGAAGAGGCCTGGGGTCTGGGCTCCTTCATCCTCTTGCTGGAAGGGCACCATCTGCTGCCCAGCATCATCTCCATCCCAGCTCCTAAATTGCTGCTCACCTTACCTTAAACCTTTTCTGAGCTTAACCCCCTGCCCACCTCCTGCCAGCCCCGACTGGGTTCATGAATCACCCTTGAATCTGTGCAGCCCCATGATTGGGACCAACTCAGCATGGCCAGGCCAGGAGGCATCCTGAGGGTGGAGGCCAGTCTCAGTTCCCAAGAGATGGGACCACTGTCCAGTGGGGAGCTGGGAGGAAGATTTTGGGGAATTAGGACCAAGGCTGCTGTTCCCATTGAAAGCATGGGTTTGGGGCCAGATCAGACCCTTACCCCTTCCTTATTCATCCGCCCATACATTCCTTCAACAAATGTAACTAAAGTACCTGTTAAGTCCGGGCACTGTACCTGGATCCCCATTCTGGGTGGAGACTTGACTCCCAGACGCCCTGGGTGCAGAGCAGGGGGACATAAGCAGACCAGCTGTGGGGCTCTGGAAAGCCTAGGGCCGGTGGAAGAAGGCATACCAGTGAGCTGTATGGGGAGATGCTTCAGAGGATAGGTGGAGGGTGCTGGAAACGTCTTCCTTTAACCTCATTTCCTAAGAAAACACCAGTCAGGACATATCTAGCATCAAGAAGAACAAACGCCACATCCCAGGTGGTAGTAGTGGCCCTTCCCACCGTGGTGTCCTTCCCCGGGGTGGATACTTCCCCTGACCCCGCCAGCTTCTCCCTGCTCTTGACAAACTTCCTCTGTGGTTGCAAAGGTGCTCAGAAGTCAGGGGGGAAAAAACTCCATAAAAGAAGAAAAAAAAGGAAGTAAGGACCCACAAGGAGGAACTCACGGGGAAGGAGAAGTTACGCTTTCTTCTTAAAAGAGCAATCGGCTCCTGCTTTCTCCACTTCTCTGCTTCCACTAACTCCTGGTTATGATGTGTGCTCCAGTGAGCACATGAGGAGCTGTACCAGTCTAGAGCTGTTTATGGGCACAGGGGCTTTGGCACCAGGCTCCTAGTGGAAACACATTTGCTGGAAAATGCTATCCTGCCCCAGTGGCTAATTTACAATTTCTGTCTTTCTCCCTACCCCAGACAGCAGGTGTTAAGAGGCGAGTTTTGCTTCACCATATTCATAGGAACCCAAGGGGAAGTTTCCAGAAGTGTGTGTGGGGGGAGGGGGGGGGGGGGGGGGGGGGTGGTGTTCAGGACAGACCACGATGCCTACTCCAGTGCATTCTCTTTGATGATGTCGTGAGAGTAACAACCCAACCACAGAATCTCCAAAGACATAGGGGTCATTGAATATTAACAGTAAGACACTGGGAAAAGCAATTGCCAATGGTCTTGCACCCATTTGGGCCAGCTGGTGAAGCTGCTGGGCTCTGGCTTTGCCCCCCAAGAGCTGCTTGTCACCCGAGTCTGGTCGCATCTTGGGGAGGCTGGATCCAAGGAAGTAGTCACAGAGAGGGACCTTTGGAGCTGGTGGACTAAGGACCTTCGTCCCCAAACAGGGTGACTCAAAGGCTCTTAGTCTGGCTCAAAATTTATCCTCTCTGAGCACAGTGGAATTTTCAGGCCCACCACTGACCAGAGCCCTACACCCAGTGAAAGTGGGAGAAAGTTTCTCATTGACTGAAGGACAAAGGGAGGGGACTCTTGCTTCCCCGTGGGGAGGGGAGGTTCCAGCTACCACGCTAGGGACAGGGATTCCTGTCTCCTTTATCCCCTGGTGAGGCACCTTCCCATGACCTCCTAAGGCTGAGAGCCAGGGCCTACATATAAGGACAAATAAGAGGGCGGGTACATCCTCCCAGGATGTTCAGAGGGAAACACTCCCCATAGAACCAAGGGCTGGGGCGTGGGGGAAAATGGGATGATGTTGCTCAGAGGGCACAAACTTTCAGTTATAAGCTAGGTTCTGGGTTTAGTATATTTCCTGTAGTATGATGACCATAGTTAATAATACTGTGTTGTATACTTGAAATTTGCTAAGAGGGTAGATCTGAAGTGTTCTTCCCACATCAAAAAAAAAAAAAAAAGGATAAATATGTGAGGTGATGGGCGTGTTAATGAAGTAGGTTGTGGTGTTCATTTCACAAGGCGTATATATGTTAAATCATCACTTTGTGACCCTTTAAAAAATCACATTTACACCTTAAATATATACAGTTTTATTTGTCAATTATAGCTCAATAAAGCTGCAGGGGTAAACAAAGGGAAACATTCCAAACTGGTGTGTTTGTGTGTGTTTGCGTGTGGGTAGACACATCTCAAATGGGGCTATTCCTTCTCACGTGAGGTGGCGCTCCCTTCGGTGGAAGGACCCATGGCCCCTAAGGCGTAAAGTGGCCAAGTCCACCCAAATGGACAAATGAAAAAAATGTCATTTATCACAGACATTTTTAATTATTAAGATTATTGAAACAAATTAATTATGAGGATTATTAAAATATCATCATGTAGGGGAGGCCACATCATTTCCCTCAGATGGTTTTCCTGACTGCCCTCCCCAACCTTGAAGTAGTTTCTGAGGCCCATCTTGACTGGCTTAAGAAAAAACCCTTATATATCAGAAGCTCAGACATAGAGCAGGCTGAGCTGGTCTCAGGAGTGAAGGAGACCAGGGCGTGGGCAGGGCTCCATCTCTCTGTCTCTGTCTGCACCCCTATTGCTTCTCTCTGTGCTTCAGTCACTCACGCCATACCCCAACTTCTTCCAGCAGAGAGGACGCGGCTTGGGACCCACCCCAGCAGCTCCGACCATGAGCCCCAGCCCCACGTTGGGTAGGGTGGGGCATTTGCTACCCGAAGGAGTAGGAAAAGTCCAAGGAGACATGACACCTCAAGAGGGCCCCAAGTTGTGTCCCTGAGCTGTGTAGAGCCGGGAGGGTGCCTGGCCAGCCCTTCAGCGCCCCCAGCCTCAGTCACTACCTCCCGAGGACCCAGAGGCATTTCTTCCACGGCCTGTGTCTCCTCTGGAAATGGGGTCCCAGGGCGGAAGATTCCGCTCATCTGTCTGTCTAAGGGGCTGTGTCTCTGACGAGATCAGAGGACAAGTTCATACAGATGGACGGTCTCTGCTGAGGCCCCTTCAACCAAAGGACAGCACCGACCAATGCGAGCAAGATGGGCACCTTCAGGAACGCCAGGAGAATGTAGTGGTGCCTGCAAGAGGGGACAGAGCCGTCAGAGCCCTAGGCACCCCCAGCCCCGTCACTCCCAGCGCCCTGACAGTGGGGAGCATTGGCCAGCCCTGCAAAGCCTGTGACCCTGGGCCTGGCAGCCCCACTCCGAAGACCCCCATGAACCTGCTCAGTGGCTCAACCATGAGGGCTCCTCGGAAGGAATTTCACCTTGCTGGTTTTGCTTTGCTCTGGGCCCACCTTCCTTTCTAATTGCACCTCCTGCAGCTCCCCTTTCCCGAAGTGCATCTCCGCACCTTAGGGTCGCCCTTGACAGGCTGTGTGCCTTTGCCACCCCGAAAATGCCAGTTCCAGGCGGCTGAGCCACGCTCCTGCCCCGCGGCACCCAGTGCCTCGCACCGTGGGGATTTTGTCTTATCTCCCCTTGGCACGCTTGAGGTCATCAGGGCTTTTTTTGTCAACAACTGAATGTAGAGAAAGGTTCTGCAGAATGGCTTCCTGGGGAGGGTGGAATGGGGAGATGGGGGGTGAGGGGCAACACGGGCAGGAGCGAGTTGGGGGGGGTGGCTTTGGGCCTTGAGCCTGGCTGTGACAGTTCTGGCGTCCCATGAGGGTGCAGACGCAGAGTAGGAGAGGCCCCAGGTAGGGGCAGGGTAAGGATGGCCACCACTCACCTGATGTAGGAGTCGGACAACACCCCTGCATGGCCGCTGGTAGTTGTTCTAGAGAGCGGGCTCGCCCAGGTGCTCAGAACCATGCGCACTAGACACAGGCAGAGTTGGTCACAGGTTATGGGGACAGATGGGGGCTCGTGGGCGGCTCCCAGGGTCCTGCCCCTGCCCCCTCCGGGAAGCCACCCTGCCCCTGGACTGGGAAGCTGGATATAGTCCCCAGGCTTCTCCCTTTCTGCTGGGTTTTCTTTTTCTTTTTCTTTTTTTTTTTTTTTAAGATTTTGTTTACTTATCTTAGAGGGAGGTGGAAAGACAGAGGGAGAGGGAGAGAATCTCAAGCAGACTCCCCACTGAGCACAGAGCCCAACACAGGGCTCTGTCTTACCACCCTGAGATCATGACCTGAGCCGAAACCAAGAAGCAGATGCTTAACAGACTGTGCGGCCCAGGCGCCCTCTGCTGAGTTTTCTGAACCACCACTTAGTCGCTTTCCATCAACTCAGGTGTGGCACGAAGAAATAAAAAGTAAACAGGAGCCTGCACTCTTGCTCTGGGAGGTGCTTCTGGGGAGAGAGATCTGTCTTTCCACTTCTCTCCACTTACCCCTCTAGGTGGGACTTTAGCCAGGGGGGAAACATTGCTGGTCCTCAAGCAGTGCCTGAGCTGGGCTCAAGGACATGTGGTTCTGGAAATGGGGTGCCCAGGTATTGGGGTGATAAGGAAGAGGAGGAGGACTCCAGAGGGCTGGTGAATAAGAGGGCACATTCTGGTTCAATCGTGAGCAATGGCTGTGATAAATTAAACATCTTTATGAGAAACTATGAAGACAGTTTGTGGTCGGCTACTTGGTCATGGATTCCTGAGACCAGCTTGGCACTGAGTGTTCATGACCTATTTTTTAGTTGAGTCCTAGGCCTGAGGAGACCCCAGGACAGCCAGAGGGGTCCCTGATGTTGGCATAATGATCAAAGCCTTCCTTTCTCCTTACAGCAACCACTGTTACTTGAGCCCCTTCCTGGGTCCCTCTAATTCCTTGCTTGTTCTTATGCTGCCAGGGAAAGTAGTGGGCAGGGTGGCTGGGGGCCCAGAGAGGAGAGGCACTGTCAAGTGCCCAGAGCTACTCTGTGTTGGCCAGGTTCTTGAGGTTCAGTGCTGGGACACTCTGGGCTTCCCCAGGTGTCTCCCCTGCCCCTCTCTGTGTAATGACGGGTCTGGAGTATGACTACCAGTGATCACTGCCTGGAGCAATGCCCTGGGATCCAAGGCATCCAAGGTCCACCCATACCTCTGATGAGAGACTGTGGGGCTGCCAGGGTTGTGGGTCCCCAGGAGAGCTGGCCTGGGCCATGGGCAATAAAGGCGGGGTCCACGTCCCCACCCCTACCCCAAGACCTGCCAGCCTTGCGTGCATCAGCCAGATGCCTCAGGTGACCTCAGGGACTGTGATGGGGACCCTGTTCTCAGGTACTCAGCCATTTCCCTTCTGCTCTTGGGGAGGGGAAGCAGAAGCTCTCACTCTTTCTGTCCTGAGGATGAGGGCCTCACTGCGTAAATGAGAAAGTTCTTACCTGGGTCAATGGTCACTTTGATAGGTGTCCCAAGGTCGGGTCCATGTCTGCTAATCCCACACCAGTAAGTGTCTGTGTCATCTCGCCTGACGTCCTCCATGGTCACAGTGAACAAGTGGTGACTCTGGTTGTCCCTGATGGACACACGGTCTGTCTTCATTACTTGCTCTGATCCATTGGTTTGAGCGAGGATCTGGCATGATATCCAGTCTGCTCCGCGACACCACCACTTCTCGTAAGTCTCCCATTCTGCTGTATAGTGACACTGCACGCTCACCGAGCCCCCTTCTAGACCCCTCACGGACTCTGGGCCTTGGATGGAGAAACAGCCTGGAAAACAGAATCCCAAGATACAACTCCTACCACCTTGAGCCAGGCCTAGTCTGGGAGCCTCATGGGCTCAAGTGGCCCCAGGTTGGTGTCCAGGGACTGAGCCACGGTCCGGGCCTTTGCAGCCACCTCCTAGCTGACCCCAAAGATCCGCCTCCTCTGTCCAGCTTCCCCATCAGCTCCCGCAGTGATAATGTCCGGCCTCTTCGGTCCTCACTTCCCTGGTCCTGCCCACAGTGTCGCCACTCCTGACTTTCTGACAGTCTTTCTTGGCCTTGAAACTTCGTCCTCATCCACTGTCCTCCTTCTCCGACTGCTCATCTCTGAGGCCTTTACTGATTTCTCTTCCTCCCTCTTTAAATCTTGGTGCAAAATATGTTGGTAAATACTTAAAAACTAGCCCTCTGGGAAGAAAATCTCCATTTGTAGCATTTTCCAGTTTCTGTAGTGTAAATATTCCCACCCCGGTTGATCTCAGGCAGTCAGTGCAATGTCACTGGACACACAGCTGAGAAGAGTCAGTTCTTGCAAGCCAGTGTGAACCAGCCCCGGAGCGCTGCAGGGGGAGCTCAGGGGTCCCTCTCCAGTCCTTTATTACACCCCCATGGAGGGATTCTCCCTTCCTCTGATTTTGGTTATTGTCAACATGCTGATGGTTCCCCAAATCCATGTTTGTGGTCCACATTCTTTCCTTAGCTCCAGCCTACTGTTTCCAAATACACACTGTACATCACTACCCCAAAGTCAACCACTCCCCAGTGCCTCGGAATGATTTAAAATGCTTTCGTTGGGCATTCAACTTCTTTTTTTTTCCATTTCAGATCCAAATTCTCTGACCAGCACCATTTCCTGCTCCTCCCTGCCTTCCACTGGACCTTATAACCCACCCCCACTCTTCTCTTCCTCTGAGCCTGATGAGCCTTCCCAGGCACTATGTCACTGCTCGTGTCCTTCCTTCCACCTGGAAACCCTTCTCCGAGCCCAGCCTGCCTACTGATCACCTTATTCCCTTTCCCAACTAGAATTGCTTCCTCCTGTTACTCCATGCCCTTATAGGAACCTGAGTGCCACACTGGTATTTTGTTACCATTACCAGTCTCTCTCTCTCTCTCTGTCTCCCTTACTAGGACGCTCTGTCCTGAAGGGCAGAGACTTTGGATTTGTGTTTTCTCTCTTCCCCAGCCCCAGTCCCCATGTCTTGCATGGTATCTGGATTCTGGAAGGTATCAATAAAGTTTATGATTGTTTTTGAGAAGGCGCTGGCTGTCATTAGGTTTTTTAAAAGTTGCCTAACAGAGTGTTTGGATTCCTTTTCTGTGTTTTTCTGTGGTGCATGCATAGAAAAAATTGAACACTAAGTGTTGTAAACTCTTAACAGTGGTCACTGCTGAACCTGGGGCTTGGGGTGAAGTTTCCCTTTCTAAATCACGTATTTCTATTATGTGTAAATGTTTACAATATCATTAACTGATAAAAACAACTAAGAAAAAAATTTTTAATAATTGAAAGGACTCAATTAGGAAAAAGATTGCTAAGAGACAGTAATTGATGTCAATGAAAATCAAATACAAGAGTTGGCAGAAAGGGTGGTTTTCTTTCTTAAGACAACAATAGCAACAACACAGCTACGATCCAAAGCTGAGGGTCAGTTAGATGGTATTTTCCAACAATCAAAAATAAGGTTAGAGATGTTGCTGCTTCGAAATAAAAGTTTCATCAATCCCAACTTTGCTAATTTAATCTGGCAGTAAAGCATTCATAATGTGATTTGGCTTGTTTTTGAAAAACTATGTGGGAAGTTTTCATAAACACAGACTGTGATGGGGAGAACTATTAATCAGGTCTCTGTTTTGTCGAGAGTTGGTCTGATTGAAGGTGGAGATGCTAGAATAGCAGTCAGCTGGGAGCAGGACTCAGGAACAGGGCCAATGGGTTTTAAAAGCATAAGGCTGTTTGAATCTCAATTTTTCCTTTCCCTGACTCTGAGATGTAACCTCTCTCCTTCAGGTCAATCCTTCAGGAAAGTTCGCTCCATGTGCACCACCCTTGTGTGAATAACCTTGTGTCAAAGTCAAGAAAATAGTTGAGCTCCCTGTCTTGGCTGATAGCAAGGCAACCAAGGGGAGAGCTCAGAGCAGGGGGCCTCATGGGGCATGGGATGTGCAAAGGGGTTTGAATCCACCTTGTTTTGCACTGATGGGGCAGGGCATCCCTGCTGGTGTCCCCACACAGCCTTCCCAGCTCAAGTGCTGAAGAGTAATTGCTGGTGTACAGGTCTGTGCTCCTGTTCCCCCACTTGCAAACACTCACTGAGCACCCATGGATGCCAGTGCCCTACCTTCCCCTCAGGGCTGCTGCTGGACTGTGTGACAGAGGCGACAGGAATGTCCTACTGGAAGCTGGGTCATTCTGACTTCACTCCATCCACCTTCTCTCCTTTTCATTTCACAGAAGTAACCCCAGAGCATCTAAAGGCAGTCTGTTAGTGGGTTGGCTTGTCTTGCATCACTGACTGCTTCACCCCCTTCCTTCGTGAACTTGCAGAGGAGGAGGGACACCCTGTCTTGTTTCTGCAGCCAAGCCACCCTGCCCAAAGCCACAGAACAGCCACTGTGGGTCTCAGCCTTCATCTAGGGGAAAAGACTGTTTGTGTCGGTGTGTGCATATAAGGGACACTGTGTGTGAGTGTGCGTGTGCACATGAGTGTGTGTCTAACACTATATGAGTGTGTGAGCACACAGATGTGAATGGGGGCATGACTGCATATGGGTGTGTGCATCTGACTCCATTGTATGAGTGTGTTGTGTGCGGGAGCCCAGGCAGTTCACCTTTCCTCTTGGCCTCTGGGTGAGCTGGATGTTGGGGTTAAGAAAGAGAGCAGATGGGGGTCTTTGAATTCAAATGCAAAGCTAGAGTCCAGGGGGAGAGGCAGACATTCTGAACTGCTGTCCTTTGGGAATTCTGGGCTGTTCAGAGTCCTGCCTAAGGGGCATAGTGGTCGCAGAGAAGCCACCCGTCTACAGGTATCATCACGGGGCTTCTATCACTGATAAAATCAGAAATGGCCTTGACAACTTAAGAATGACCACAGCCCTTGTCTATTTACATCTGATCTGAATAGCAGAGTCCCCCAACATTACAGCTAGGAAGGGCATCAGAGACATTCCATTCACATCAGAAATCCAGGTCTTAGAACAAGGAGGGGGCTTGCCCATGTCATGCGCTCTTGTCAGGACTGGAACTCCAGTCTCCCAACTCCCTGGCTATGCCCTTTTTTGGGAACCCCTTTGGACCAGTCTGTTTTGCTAGAAGGTCTGTCTCCCAGCTCATAGAGAAGGCTGTGTGTGACCCACATGCACAGCATACATTGTGCAAACTTTTGGACTGACCCTAATGTGCTCTTGGTGTGTGTAGTAGCTTTCCACAGAGAAGATACATGACCCCCTCCCATCTCCCTCCTGGGTTCCTGAGCAATTTTCTCTTTGAAAGTCTCGGTTCCTGGGCATGGCGTCCAAGGTCCTTCTTAATCTTGTCTTGTGCGTTTCCAACCTCACGGCCAACCAGTCACCCCAAGGCCCCTTGCACACTGAGGGCCTCTGTGCATGAATGCACCATCCTTTCTCAAGCCTCCATGTCTTGGTCAAGCAGTCCGCTCTCCCTGGAATGTTCTTCTCCCTTCTCTGCTTGAAGGGTTGATCCATTTCTTCAAAGCTCATCCAATGGATGGTGTCTGTATGGCTTTCTGTATCTCCTTCAGCCAGACATGCTTGGGCCTCTGAGCACCCCTCCATCAATGCCTGCCATTGGGTTGCTCTTTATCTGCACATCTCACCCACTGAACTGTCTGGGGTCCCCTTTCTAATGGCCAGTCCTGTTCTTTTTTTCCCTTCAAGTCCTCAGGGCCTGGTGAATGCCTGGCACAAAGTAAGAACCCAGCGTGCTTTTTTGCTGAATTAATTAACTAAACCACCTCTCATTTCCCCAGATATGACACCTCCTCTTCTGCCTGGGATAGCTTTCGGTCCCCTGCCCTGCCCCAGGGGGACCAACTCCCCAGAGCCCCCACCGCACTCACCTGGGAGGCTGAGCAGGAGAAGAACTAGCCACAGCTGCATGGTCCTGGCTCCCAGGCTCCTTGCCCCTCTGCCGACAACTGGAGAGCACACTCGGATCCGAGCTGGACTCTCACAGCTCTGCCTGAGCCCAAGCTTGCACTTTGTTTGGATTGCCTTTGAGTTTCTGACCCACTCACTTCCTTTTGTAAAGTATTTCCTGCTTTTAATTATTCAGCAAATTGAGTGTCATTTCTTGGAAGGGCTGGGGCACAGGACATAGAAGTCGCTGCCACATAGGAAAGAGGAAACCGGGCTGCATGGAGTGAGGAGGGGCAGGGTATGTGTCTACAACAAGGGCAGACCAGGGGGCATCTGGCCTACCAGGCTTTGGGTCCAAGGGGTACAATAGTCTGGGTGTCAACTCCAGAAATGTTTCTCTACCACAGCAATGGGTCCCAGCAGCAGGAAACAGCACCTCCTTCCTACTCAGGTGTCACGTGAGCCAGCTTGCCATACTTGGAGATGCGTTTGTTCAGGTGTTATAACCAAGGGCATAAAAGTGCAGGCTGGGGGCGCCTGGGTGGCTCAGTCGGTTAAGCGTCTGCCTTCGGCTCAGGTCCTGATCCCAGGGTCCTGGGATCGAGCCCAGCATTGGGCTCCCTGCTCGGGGAGATGCCTGCTTCTCCCTCTCCCACTCCCCCTGCTTGTGTTCCCTCTCTCACTGTCTCTCTCTGTGTGTCAAATAAAGAAATAAAATATTAAAAAAAAAAAAGTGTGGGCTGGAGGATCAGACAGACCTGGGCTCTAACCCTGAGCACCACTTATAAGCTGTGTGAGCGTGGACAACTTACTGAACTTTTCTGAGCCTCAGTTTGTGTATCTGTAAACTGGGTTATGATGGGAATAACAGAAGAGTTGTTACGAGAATTAAGTGAGAAAAAGTGTGTGAAGCTCTGAGGACACAATCCTGGGATCTGCATTAGTGTTCGGGGCAAAACTTCAGATGCTCGATGAAAAGTCGCATAAAATAAACCCAGGACAGAAAGCTGAGAGAGAGAAGGCTGATGGACTGGGTTTCCTCATTAGTAATAAGGCAAATTCTAGCCTTAACCTGACATAATTTAATTCTCATCCTGATTTATAACCCAGTAGCTAAAATTCGTAAAGAACAGCTTTGGGAAACAGATGAGTGTTTGGCCTGGTGTCCAGGCCAGGCTGTGGAGGGAGGAGGTCTTCTGGAGGTCCTGTGATTGGGGACACATTCAAAAAGGCTGAGAGGAGGAGGAGGGTTCAGTCCTGTAGTGACGCAAATCATATTACAAATAGAAATCAAAAGGTACTGGCATAAAAACATATAGATCAGAATTGAGGGGCGCCTGTCTGGCTCAGTCGGTAGAGCATGTGACTCTTGGTCTTGGGGTCGTGAGTTCAAGCCCCATGTTGGGTGTGGAGATGACTTAAATAAATAAAACTTTAAAAAAACATAAACATATAGACCAGAATTGAAAGCCTACAAATAAGCTCCCACATATAAAGTCAACTAATATTTGACAAGGGACCCAAGAATAGCCAATGGGGGAAAGTATAGTCCCTTCAAGAAATGGTGATAGGAAGACTGGAGAAGAATGAAACAGGACAGCGCACAAATATTAACTTAAAATGAATTAAGACTTAAACGTAAGACCCAAAACTGTGACACTTATAGGAGAAAACAGAGGAAAAGCTCCTTGACATTAGTCTTGGCAATAATTTTTAGATGTGACACCAAAAGCACAAGCAATGAAAGCAAAAATTAACAAGTAGGACTGCATCAAATTAAAAACTTGTGCACAGCCAACAGAAACAATCAATAAAATAAAATAAAAAGATAACCCACAGAATGGGAGGAAATATTTGCAAATCATATATCAGATAAAGGGTTAACATCCCAAATATTAAAGAGCTCATACAACTCAATAACAACAACAACAAAATAACAATTCCAATAATATGATTGGTCTCGTTTTTTAAAAAATATGTCAGGGTCCCTGAGTGGCTTGGTCGGTTAGGTGGCTGACTCTTGGTTTCGGCTCATTTCAAGACCTCAGGGTGCTGGGATCGAGCCCCGCGTTGGGCTTGGCACTCAGTGGGGAGTTTGTTTGAGGATTCTCTCTCTCCCTCTCCCTCTACTCTCTCTCAAATAAATAAATCTTTAAAAAATAAATTAAAAACAAAACTATGTGGGAAGTTTTCATAAACACAGACTGTGATGGGGAGAACTATTAATCAGGTCTCTGTGTTTTGTCGAGAGTTGGTCTGATTGAAGGTGGAGATGCTAGAATAGCAGTCAGCTGGGAGCAGGACTCAGGAACAGGGCCAATGGGTTTTAAAAGCATAAGGCTGTTTGAATCTCAATTTTTCCTTTCCCTGACTCTGAGATGTAACCTCTCTCCTTCATGTCAATCCTTCGGGAAAGTTCGCTCCATGTGCACCACCCTTGTGTGAATAACCTTGTGTCAAAGTCAAGAAAATAGTTGAGCTCCCTGTCTTGGCTGATAGGAAGTGGCAAATGACACACAAAATGGGCCAAAGCAATCAAGAGGAGAGCTCAGAGCAGAAGGGCTCATGGGAGTGTGGGATGTGCAAAGGGGTTGGAGCCCACCTTGTTTTGCACAGATGGGGCAGGGCATCCCTGCTGGTATCCCCATGCAGCCTTGCCAGCTCAAGCTCTGAAGAGTAATCGCTGAGGTACAGGTCTGTGCCCTATTCTTCTACTTGCAAATGCTTACTGAGCACCCACTCACCAACTCCTTCACACGGGTTTCCATTCCTCCACATTCTCGCCAATGCTTGCTCTCTCTTGTCGTTTTGGTGATAGCCATTCTGACAGGTGTGAGGTGATGTCTCATCGTGGTTTTGATTCGCCTTTCCTTGACAATGAGTGATGTTGAGCACTTCTTTATGTACCTTTGGCCATTTATATGTCTTCTTTGGAAAAACGTCTATTCAGTTTCTCTGCCCATTTTATTTAAGAGAGAAAGAGACTGAGAGAGGAGTGGAGGGGAAGGGGAAGAGGGAGAGAGAGAATCTTAAGCAGCCTCCATGAGCCTCCATGAGCTCAGTGTGGAGCTTGATGCGGAGCCTGATGTGGGGCTTGAGCTCGTGTTGGATGAGAAAATCATGAGTTGGACACTTAACCAACTGAGTGACCCAGGCATCCCTCTCTGCCCATGTTTTAATTGGATTGGCCAAATGATACAAACTTCCGATTATAGGATGAATACATTCTGGACACCTAATGCATAGCATGGTGACTACAGTTAATAATATTCTATTATACACTTGAAAGCTGCTAAGAGAGTAGATATTAGATGTTCTCACCACAAAAAAGAAATGGTAGTGATGTGGCATGATGGTGATGTTAGCTAACCACACAGTAGTAATCAGTTCGCAGTATATGTGCATCAAATCAACATGCCCTACATGTTCAGCTCACATAATATTGTATGTCAGTTATATCTAAATAAAGCTGGAAAAAATAAAAATAAAAGTAAACTTGGGGACTGCTAAAAAAATATGTTTATATTTTGAAATATATATGCATATATATGGCAAACTCATGAAGAAAACAAGGAGAACAGGAATGTAAAATTCATAGTTGGATTTCTCAGAGGAGAGATTGGGACTTCAGAAATATTAACGATGTTTATTATTAAGCTATGAGGTGGGCACCCAAGGGTTGAAGAGTATTCAAGGTTTAAGGAGTAAGCATTTATTGGGAACATTCTTTGTGTCTATGATACACTGCAGAGAAAGTTACAAAAAGGTTACTGAATATTCGGAAAGAAATACGGAAAATGGATGGATGTATTGGTCAAAAGGCCATTCCCATCCATCAGACGGGCTGTGTTCCTGGACGGGTCATCAGTGGGCAATTGGTGTTGCTGGTATGAGGATGACGACACCTCCCCCCAGAGCCCCTCTGAGCCTGGTCACTCAGAGGACAGCACTGAGCAAGCTCAGGAGCAGGAGCACCACCCAGAAATAGATGCTGCTGAGCAGGGACCTGTGGGGGACACGGTGACAGGCAGTGAGCCACATCCTCAGGGAGACGCCCTGGTACCCTCCACAATCCTTCTGTCCCTGTGCCCATGTCCTGAGGCTACAACAGTCCACACAGAGATCAGTCCCAGGAGGGTCCAAGGGCAGGGCAGCCCCACACAACAGACCACGCCTGTGACCCTCAGGCTAACAATTGCCCTTGAGACAGGACTGTGGACATGGAGAGGGCCTGGCTACTGGAGTGACAGGAGGGAGAACCTAGGGAGCAGGCAGGACCTGGATCAGGAAAAGGGTTCTACCTAAGCCCTCCCCATTGGGGGTTACCCTGTCTGTGGACCAGAAATCAGTGCCGGGGTTATTTATCTGATGTCTGCTCCCCATGAGCAGGGTTGCCCATGAGGGATCGGAAATGTGTGCTTTAGTCCCAGGGAGGATCTGGCATCTGTGCGGTGCCTCCAAAACCTTGGCCTTGAAATTCAGGGGTTCATGATGGAGGGAATGAATGACCCCACTCACCTCTCTGCTCCCTTAGGGGCCTGGTCTTCAGCAGGATGACTCTCTAGCGAGGGCCTGGGGGGTGGGAGGGCAAAGCATGGGAGAGAGTCCAGGGGCCCCCAGAGCACCTGGCCAACCTGGGCTGGGTCCTGAAGGTCCCCTTTGCAAAAACGCTTGCACTTGCTCTTCCCTGTCTCTGGAGCCCAATTTCTGCAGATACCTGAGTGCGGGGTCCCCAAATCCTACAGGTCTCCAGGGAAATGTCTTCCCCCCTGGCCAGTCCTCCCTGATCATTGTGTATTAAATAACAATTCCACCACCCCGAAACTCTCCCACACATGCTCTCCCCGACCCATGTGTCCTATTTCCTTCAAGCATTCATCACGAACTGGCATTACTTCTACTGATGAATGTGTTGACTTCTTCACTGTGTGAATTTCCCAACTATTGTCAGAGCAGGCTAGTGTCTAGGTGGCCCAGGGCTGTATCCCTAGAAGAGCACCTGGCACTTGGTAGGACTTCCACAATTCGGCGTGGAGTTGGTAAATAAGTGCAGGACCTAGGCCAAGACACACACACCCACATTCCTCAGCCCTCCGCGTTGCCTAGAAATCACCCAGGTGTCAAAGGTCTCCAGCTGCTAGCCCCTTACCCAGGATGTTGGCTGGAATTGGGGGTCTCCTGCAGAGTCGCGGTGTCCCACGTGGGGACTGGCTGGGTCCTGTGAAGACCTGGGATGCTGGTGGGCCTCACGGAGCTGGGGCCTGCAGTGAGGATTGAGGGAGAAGCCTGTGTCAGGCCTGCTGTCCTCCCCTGGGCTCTCCCACTCTCTGTCAGCTGTGTGGCTCCGACTCACCTAGTCCTGGTCACTCAGGCCATCTGGACAGATGTCCTGGCTCCACATCCCCCCACAGCCACACCCAGTCTGACTGGCACTCTGGCCCTCCCCTGGCCCCTTCTCCAGGTGCACCCTGGCCAGGTGGGCGATTTCAGAGGCAGAGTCGTCCTGCTCACCGGGGCACGTGGGAGTGGGAAAGAGCAAGGGCTCCGGGCTCAGCCACCCCGTACCTTGTTTACCCTGGCAGAGGATGGGGTGAGCTTTACTCTGTAGAGATTGATCCAGAGCTGGGGGTGGGGCAGGCAGGGTCCTTAGGCAGGGCTGATGTCTGGAGTGAGGATCATGAAACAGGGCACTCAGCAGAGTCTATACTGAATGGTGGGACCCTGGCACTCAATGCACTCAGGCCCCAAACTGTCAGCCAGACCTGTGAACCTGGGGGGCCACAGGACAGAAAGATAGACAGAAAGAAAGATCTAGAGAGACAGACACACATCCGGGGGACCCCATAGAAAGTGGCCTGTCCTGAAGCCAACTGGACAAATGGCTTTCCCTCACACAGCCAGTGGTGTCCGAGGATGCTCAGCCCCTCACTGTTAAATAGGATCCCACAAAGGGCCTGGGAGGGAAATGTCCTGTGTGAGAGAAACGATTAACTACAAGAAGGACCTCAGAGGAACCAGGGACAACATCAGAATAAGAACACAAGATAAAAATCTACCCACTTAGATGGATGACCTCCATGTGGTTCTTAGGAAACAAAAACAGGGTTCTAGTAAAGATGAATTCTTTGCAGCAGAGGGAAGTATATTTGGGGCATAGGACCTGAGAACTCATTTTTCTCATCCTTCTTCTCCTTTGTCTGAGGGGAGATTTCAGGAGTTTCTCTGAGCTCCCTCCTGTGGGGACAAGGGGCCAGACGGGAGGGGGTGGGTCAAGCCGCAGGGGCAGGGAGGTCCCCAAATGCTCACAGAAGCCCCACATCAGGGTCTGGGGCTCCTTCTTGGTCCCCTGTTCAGGCTGCTGCAGATCCTCAGGATCACAGCTGTGAGGCTGGTGCCTCAGGAACCATCCATGACACACTGATGTCCTGTTAGAGCCCGAGGTCATGGGCAGCCAGTAAGGGAGAAGAGCGAATGCTCTAGGGGTTCCGTTCCCCATTGGGAGGACATAGAGCGGTCCAGGAAGAGATTCGGGTCCCCTTCAGCGTGGACAGGACCCTTGTCAGGACAGGAAGGTAGCTGACCCCAGACTCAGGGCCATCCCCAGTGCCTACCCTGGGAGAGCTTTAAGCGTGAGAGTGTGTCAGGGCGGGGCACATGGAAGCGCCTAGGTCAGCCAGAGGTGTGCATGGGCTTGTGTGAGTGTGCAGACAACATAACCCCTGTACACACAAATGCACACACACCTAGACACACACAGACATATGCACACACACAACACATGCACACACACACGGACACATACATGCACACATGCACACACATGGACACATACATACACGGACACATTCAGGCACATCCCCAGTGTCCTGGGTCACCCACCCCATCCTAACCCCGCTCTTCTACCCCATGACCCACCACTTTCCTGCCGGGGTTGGGGTGATCAGCCCCAGTCTCAGGCAGCCCTGGTGCTGGCGCTGGGGGAGGGGGTCCACAGCTCACCTGGGGTCACAGACACCACAACACGGAAGGTGTGGTCGAACACAAATCCTGGCAGTCCTGATGATGTATCGATCCCACACCGGTATGTTCCTGCATCATCCTCTGTGAGGCTCTCCAAGGTCACTGTGAAGGTGAGGTTGGCGGGATGGTCCCTGATGGACACACGGCCGTTCCTCACTTCTCTGTCTGCCTCCTTGGTCTTTACAGTACTCCACACACATGGGCTCTTGCACCAGTATTTGGCAATCTCTCTGAATTTCTCCTCGTACTGACACTGCACGCTCAGGGATCCCCCCACGGTGCCCGTCACGGACGTGGGGCCACTCAGACACCAACAGCCTGGAAAACACAACCGAGTGTGGTCAATCACCAGATGGACCTGGGTCAAGGGGATCTGGAGTCATGGCGACCCCGGAGTCCCTCAAGGGCCCTCGGGGTCTATAGTAGAACTTGGCAGGAGACAGGCCTTTTCTGAGACCAGAGGGAGGAGATATAGCTCCCTCCTCACAAAGTGACACAAGGAGAGGGTGTCCGTGGTGTGCGTGCCTCTGTGTGTGTGTGTGTGTGTGTG
>NC_058417.1:53338516-53451083 GCF_002201575.2 Neomonachus schauinslandi
CCACAGTGCCCATCCTTCCCCAGGGCCTTAGCACCTGCTTGTCCCTCTCCTTGGATCCTTTGTCCACCTCTTCTCACTGCTTATTCCTTCTTACTCTTTAGATTTCACCTTGGATGCCACTCCCTTAGAAAGGCCTCCCTGGGGGCGCCTGGGTGGCTCAGCCGGTTAAGTGTCTGCCTTCAGCTCAGGTCATGATCCCAGGGTCCTGGGATCAAGCCCCGCATCGGGCTCCCTGCTCGGCGGGAAGCCTTCTTCTCCCTCTCCCACTCCCACTGCTTCTGTTCCCTCTCTCGCTGTCTCTCTCTGTCAAATAAATAAATAAAATCTTTAAAAAAAAAAAAAAAGAAAGAAAGGCCTCCCTGATCACTCTTCCTAGGAGTTACCCTGTTGTCTCAATCACCAACCCCTTTTCACCCTGTTTGTTTCTTCCATAGTTCACCAAACCTTGTTAGTATGTTTTCTTTTCGTGGGTTCTATCCAACTCTCCCACTAGGATAGAGCTCATATCATAGCAGCAATCTGGGTCTGTTTTATTCATCCCAGAATGACCTGGTGCCCAACAGCAGTATGTGACAAATGGTCTGCTTATGATAAATATTTACTGAATGAACAAATGAGTGATTGAGTGAACAAATAAAGACTGAATTGGGCATGGAGCACTGGGTGTTATGCACAAGCAATGAATCATGGAACACTGCATCAAAAACTAATGACGTAATGTATGGTGATTAACATAACAACAAAACATTTGAAAAAAAAAAAGACTGAATTGGCTGCAAACATTGGCCCTAGGCAACTGTGGTCCAACGAGATTTGATATCTATCGCAGCATAACAAATTCCCCCAAAACTTAGTGGCTGAAAACAAAAACCATTTATTTTCTTACACTTTCTGAGAGTCACAAGTTGTGGTCAAGATGTTTACCAGGCTATACTCATCGGAAGGCTGCACTGGACTGGAGGACAATTTTGCCTGTACATCTTGTATCTCATGACCTGATGAACTCACCTCTTAGTTCTATGAGGTTTTGTAGATTGCTTGAGATTCTCTATGTAGACAATTATGTCATCTGCAAAGAGGAACATTTATTCTTCTTTTCTTTTATCTATGCCTTTATTTCTTTTTCTGGCCTGTTGTAATGGCCATAATTTCCAGTGCTAAGGTGAATAACGGTGGTGAGAGTGGGCATCTCTGCCTTGCTCAGGACCTTAGAGGGAAAGCATTTAGTTTTTCATCATTAAGTATAATGTTAGCTGTATTTTATTTTTAGATGATCTTCATCAAGATGAAGAAATTACTTCTAATTTTTATGAGTTTCTTTTTCATTGTGAGTGGGTGTTAGAATTTGTCATATGTTTTTTCAGTGTCATTTGATATGATCCTATGATTTTTCTTCTTTAGTTTGGTATTGTGGATTACAGTGATTGATTTTTCAATGATGAACCAGCCTTGCACATATGTAATAAACCTCACCCCATCATGCTGTATAATTCTTTGCTGGATTCATTTGCTAATATTTTGTGGAGGATTTTTGTGTCTATGTTCATGAGACATACTGGCCTTTGTTTTTTTTATACTGTTTTGGTCAAGTTTGGTGTCAGGATAATACTAGCTTTATAAAATGAATTGATTCTCTCTTCTGGGATAGATTGTGCAAAATTGGTGTTAATTCATCTTTAAATGCTTATAGAATTCTTTAGTGAATATGGGCCTGAATATTTCTTTTTTTGATGTTTTAAAATCACATATTTCATTTCTTTAATGGTTATTGGACTTTTAGAGTTTATTTATTTCACCTTGGTTGAGTTTCTGTAGTTTGCAGCTTTTAAGACGTTGGTCCATTTCTTCTAAGTTGTTAAATTTATGGGTATAAAGATGTTTGCACCATTTTCTTATCATCCTTTAATGGTTTCAGGATCTTAGTGATACCCCCAGTATTATTTGATGGTGATTGTACTTTCTCTCTTCATTCTTTGTCAGCTTTTCTAGAGTTTATCATTTTTATTGGTTTTTTATTTATTTTTTTTAAAGATTTTTTGTTTATTTATTTGACAGAGAGACAGCAAGAGCAGGAACACAAGTAGGGGGAGTGGGAGAGGGAGAAGCAGGCTTCCCCACGAGCAGGGAGCCCGATGCGGGGCTTGATCCCAGGACCCTGGGATCATGACCTGAGCTGAAGGCAGACGCTTAACGACTGAGCCACCCAGATGCCCCTCTTGTTGTTTTTTTAAAGAACTGCATTTTTTTAAATTTTATTTTATTATGTTATGTTAGTCACCATACATTACATCATTAGTTTTTGATGTAGTGTTCCATGATTCATTGTTTGCATATAACACCCAGTGCTCCATGCAGTACGTGCCCTCCTTAATACCCATCACCTGGCTAACCCATCCCCCCACCCCCTCCCCTCTAAAACCCTCAGTTTGTTTCTCAGAGTCCATAGTCTCTCATGGTTCATCTTTCCCTCCGATTCCCCCCCTTCATTTTTCCCTTCCTTCTCCTAAAGTCCTCCATGCTATTCCTTATGTTCCACAAATAAATGAAACCATATGATAATTGACTTTCTCTGCTTAACTTATTTCACTTAGCATAATCATCTCCTCCAGTCCCATCTATGTTGATGTAAAAGTTGGGTATTCATCCTTTCTGATGGCTGAGTAATATTCCATTGCATATATGGACCACATCTTCTTTATCCATTCATCTGTTGAAGGGCAACTCGGCTCTTTCCACAGTTTGGCTATTGCGGACATTGCTGCTATGAACATTGGGGTGCACAAGCCCTTCTTTTCACTACATCTGTGTCTTTGGGGTAAATACCCAGTAGTGCAATTGCTGGGTTGTAGGGTAACTCTATTTTTAACTTTTTGAGGAACCTCCACACTGTTTTCCAAAGTGGCTGTACCAACTTGCATTCCCACCAACAGTATAAGAGGGTTCCCTTTCTCCACAACCTCTCCAACATTTGTTGTTTCTTGCCTTGTCAATTTTTGCCATTCTAACTGGTGTAAGGTGGTATCTCAATGTGGGTTGATTTGAATTTCCCTGATGGCTAATGATGATGAACATTTTTTCATGTGTCTGTTAGTCATTCGTATGTCTTCTTTGGAGAAGTGTCTGTTCATGTCTTCTGCCCATTTTTTGACTTGATAATTTGTTTTTTGGGTGTTGAGTTTGAGAAGTTCTTTATTGATCTTGGATACCAGCCTTTTATCTATAGCGTCATTTGAAAATATCTTCTCCCATTCTGTGGGTTTCCTCTTTGTTTTGTTGACTGTTTCCTTTGCTGTGCAGAAGCTTTTTATCTTGATGAAGTGCCAAAAGTTTATTTTTGCTTTTGTTTCACTAGCTTTGGAGATGTATCTTGAAAGAAGTTGCTGTTGCTTGAAAGAGGTTACTGCCTATGTTCTCCTCTAGGATTTTGACGGATTCCTGTCTCACATTGAGGTCTTTAATCCATTTTGGGTTTATCTTTGTGTATGGTGTTAGAGAATGTTCGAGTTTCATTCTTCTGCATGTGGCTGTCCAATTTTCCCAGCACCATTTATTGAAGAGACTGTCTTTTTTCCATTGCATATTTTTTCCTGCTTTGTTGAAGATTAGTTGACCATAGAGTTGAGGGTCCATATCTGGGCTCTCTATTCTGTTCCATTGGTCTATATATCTGTTTTTATGCCAGTACCATGTTGTCTTGGTGATCACTGCTTTGTAATATAGCTTGAAATCAGGCAACGTGGTGCCTCCAGCTTTGTTTTTCTTTTTCAATATTTCCTTGGCAATTCGGGGTCTTTTCTGACTCCATACAAATTTTAGGATTGTTTGTTCCAGCACTTTGAAAAATGTCATTGGAATTTTGATCGGGATGACATTGAAGGTATAGATTGCTCTGGGTAGCATAGACATTTTAACAATCTTTATTCTTCCGATCCATGAGCATGGAATGTTTTTCCATCTTTTTGTGTCTTCTTCAATCTCTTTCATGAGTGTTCTGTAGTTCCTAGAGTATAGATCCTTTACCTCTTTGGTTAGGTTTATTCCGAGGTATCTTATGGTTTTTGGTGTTATTGTAAAAATTATGAATGAAAGGGGAGAGATCATGACTAACACCAAGGAAATAGAAACAATTATTAGAAATTATTATCAACAATTCTATGCCAATAAAGTGAGCAACCTGGATGAAATGGATGCCTTCCTGGAAACCTATAAACTCCCAAGACTGAAACAGGAAGAAATTGACAACCTGAATAGGCCAATAACCAGTAACAAGATTGAAGAAGTGATCAAAAACCTCCCAAAAAGCAAGAGTCCAGGGCCTGATGGATTCCCTGGGGGAATTCTACCAAACATTCAAAGAAGAAATAATACCTATACTCCTGAAGCTGTTCCAAAAAATAGAAACAGAAGGAAAGCTTCCAGACTCATTCTATGAGGCCAGCATTACCTTAATCCCCAAACCAGGCAAAGTCCTATCAAAAAGGAGAATTTCAGACTGATATCCCTGATGAATATGGATTCCAAAATCCTCAACAAAATCCTAGCTAATAGGATCAACCAATACATTAAAAGGATCATCCACCATGACCAAGTGGGATTTATCCCCGGGATGCAAGGGTGGTTCAACATTCGCAAATCAATCAATGTGATAGAACACATTAATAAGAGGAGAGAGAAGAACCATATGGTCCTCTCAATTGATGCACAAAAAGCATTGACAAAATACAGCATCCTTTCCTGATTAAAACTTTTCAGGGCGCCTGGGTGGCTCAGTTGGTTAAGCAACCGCCTTCAGCTTAGGTCATGATCCCGGAGTCCTGGGATTGAGTCCTGCATTGGGCTCCCAGCTCAGTGGGGAGCCTGCTTCTCCCTCTGACCCTCTCCCCTTTCATGCTGTTTCTCTCTCTCCTCTCTCTCTCAAATAAATAAATAAAGTCTTAAAAAAAAAAAACTTTTCAGAGTATAGGGATAGAGGGAACATTCCTCAAGTTCATAAAATCCATCTATGAAAAACCCACAGCGAATATCATCCTCAATGGGGAAAAGCTGAGAGCCTTTCCCTTAAGATCAGGAACACGTCAAGGATGCCCACTCTCACCACTATTGTTCAACATAGTACTAGAAGTCATAGCAACAGCAATCAGACAACAAAAAGAAATAAAATGTATTCAAATTGGCAAAGAAGAAGTCAAACTCTCTCTTTTCACAGATGACATAAGACTTTAAGTGGAAAACCCAAAGACCCCACCCCCAAATTACTAGAACTCATACAGCAATTCAGTAATGTGGCAGGATACAAAATCATGCACAGAAATCAGTTGCTTTCTTATACACTAACAATGCAACTATAGAAAGAGAAATTCTTTTTTTTTAAACATATAATGTATTATTTGTTTCAGAAGTACAGGTCTGTGATTCATCAGTCTTACACAATTCACAGCGCTCATCAGAGCACATACCCTTCCCAGCCACCCCTTCCTCCCCCCCCACCACTCCAGCAAACCTCAGTTTGTTTCATGAGATTAAGAATTCCTCATATCAGTGAGATCATATGATACTTGTCTTTCTCTGAGTGACTTATTTCGCTGAGTATAATACCCTCTAGTTCCATCCACATAGTTGCAAATGGCAAGATTTCGGGGTTTTTGGATGGCTGCATAATATTCTATTGTATATATATACCACATCTTCTTTATCCATTTGTCTGTTGATGGACATCTTGGCTCTTTTCATAGTTTGGCTATTGTGGACATTGCTGCTATAAACATTGGGTGCACATAACCCTTCGGATCACTACATTTGTATCTTTGGGGTAAATACCCAGTAGTGCAATTGCTGGGTCGTATGGTAGCTCTATTTTCAACTTTTTGAGGAACCTCCATACCATTTTCTGGAGTGGCTGCACCAGCTTGCATTCCCACCAACAGTGTAGGAGGGTTCCCCTTTCTCTGCATTCTCGCCAACATCTGTTGTTTCCTGACTTGTTAATTTTAGCCATTCTGACTGGTGTGAGGTAGTGTCTCATTGAGGTTTTGATTTGGATTTCCCTGATGCCGAGTGATGTTGAGCACTTTTTCATGTGTCTGTTGGCCATTTGGAGGTCTTCTTTGCAGAAATATCTGTTCATGTCTTCTGCCCATTTCTTGATTGGAGCATGTGTTCTTTGGGTGTTGAGTGTGAGAAGTTCTTTATAGATTTTGCATACTAGCCCTTTATCTGATAAGACATTTGCAAATATCTTCTCCCATTCTGTCGGTTGTCTTTTGGTTTTGTTGACTGTTTCTTTTGCTGTGCAAAAGCTTTTTATCTTGATGAAGTCCCAATAGTTCATTTTTGCCCTTGCTTCCCTTGCCTTTGATGATGTTTCTAGGAAGAAGTTGCTGCGGCTGAGGTCGAAGAGGTTGCTGCCTGTGTTCTCCTCTAGGATTTTGATGGATTCCTGTCTCACATTTAGGTCTTTCATCCATTTTGGGTCTATTTTTGTGTGCGGTGTAAGGAAATGGTCCAGTTTCATTCTTCTGCATGTGGCTGTCCAATTTTCCCAACAGCATTTGTTGAAGAGACTGTCTTTTTTCCATTGGGCATTCTTTCCTGCTTTGTTGAAGATTAGTTGACCATAGAGTTGAGGGCCTATTTCTGGGCTCTCTATTCTGTTCCATTGATCTATGCATCTGTTTTTGTGCCAGTATCATACTGTCTTGATGATTACAGCTTTGTAATAGAGCTTGAAGTCCGGAATTGTGATGCCACCAGCTTTGCTTTTCTTTTTCAACATTCCTCTGGCTACGCGGGGTCTTTTCTCATTCCATACAAATTTTAGGATGATTTGTTCCATTTCTTTGAAAAAAGCTGATGGTATTTTGATGGGGATTGCATTGAATGTGTAGATTGCTCTAAGTAGCATTGACATTTTCACAATATTTGTTCTTCCAATCCATGAGCGTGGAATTTTTTTCCATTTCTTTGTGTCTTCCTCCATTTCTTTCATGAGTATTTTATAGTTTTCTGAGTACAGGTTCTTTGCCTCTTTGGTTAGATTTATTCCTAGGTATCTTATGGTTTTGGGTGCAATTGTAAATGGGATCGACTCCTTAATTTCTCTTTCTTCTGTCTTGTTGTTGGTGTATAGAAATGCAACTGATTTCTGTGCATTGATTTCATATCCTGCCACTTTACTGAATTCCTGTATGAGTTCGAGCAGTTTTGGGGTGGAGTCTTTTGGGTTTTCCACATAAAGTATCATATCATCTACAAAGAGTGAGAGTTTGACTTCTTCTTTGCTGATTCAGATGCCTTTTTTTCTTTTTGTTGTCTGCTTGCTGTGGCTAGGACTTCTAATACTATGTTGAATAGCAGTGGTGATAGTGGACATCCCTGCCATGTTCCTGACCTTAGGGTAAAAGCTCTTAGTTTTTCCCCATTGAGAATGATATTCGCTGGGGCTTTTCATAGATGGCTTTTATGATATTGAGTATGTTCCCTCTATCCCTACACCGTGAAGAGTTTTAATCAAGGAAGTGTGCTGTAGTTTGTCAAATGCTTTTTCTGCATCTATTGAGAGGATCATATGGCTCTTGTCCTTTCTTTTATTAATGTATTATATCACATTGATTGATTTGCCAATTTTGAACCAACCTTGCAGCCCAGGAATAAATCCCACTTGGTCGTGGTGAATAATCCTTTACTGTTGGATCCTATTGGCTAGTATTTGGGTGAGAATTTTTGGATCCATGTTCATCAGGGATATTGGTCTGTAATTCTCCTTTTTGATGGGGTCTTTGTCTGGTTTTGGGATCAAGGTAATGCTGGCCTCATAAAATGAATTTGGAAGTTTTCTTTCCATTTCTATTTTTTGAAACAGCTTCAGAAGAATAGGTATTCATTCTTCTTTAAATGTTGGGTAGAATTCCCCTGGGAAGCCATTCGGCCCTGGGCTCTCGTTTGTTGGGAGATTTTTTTATTACCACTTCAATTTCCTTAGTGGTTATGGGTCTGTTCAGGTTTTCTATTTCTTCCTGGTTCAGTTTTGGTAGTTTATACATGTCTAGGAATGCATCCATTTCTTCCAGATTATCTAATTTGCTGGCATATAGTTTCTCATAATATGTTCTTATAACTGTTTGTGTTTCTTCAGGGTTGGTTGTGATGTCTCCTCTTTCATTCATGATTTTATTTATTTGGGTACTTTCTCTCTCCCCCTCTCTCTCTCGCTCTCCTTTTTTTTTTTTTTTTAATAAGTCTGGCCAGGGGTTTACCCAAGAGCCAGCTCCTAGTTTCATTGATCTGTTCTACTCTTCTTTTGGTTTCAATTTATTGATTTCTCTTCTAATTTTAATTATTTCTCTTCTCCTGCTGGGTTTAGGCTTTATTTGCTGTTCTTTCTCCAGCTCCTTTAGGTGTAAAGTTAGGTTGTGTATTTGAGACCTTTCTTGTTTCTTGAGAAAGTCTTGTATGGCTATATACTTCCCGCTTAGGACCACCTTTGCTCCATCCCAAAGGTTTTGAACACTTGTGTTTTCATTTTCATTTGTTTCCATGAATTTTTAAAATTCTTCTTCCTTGGTTGACTCATTCATTCTTTAGTAGGATGCTCTTTAGCCTCCATGTTATTGAGTTCTTTCCAAATTTCTTTTTGTGATTGAGTTCCAGTTTCAAAGCACTGTGGTCTGAAAATATGCAGGGAATTATCCCAGTCTTTTGGTACCAGTTGAGACCTGACTTGTGATCCATATGGGATCTATTCTGGAGAACATTCCATGTGCACTCAAAAAGAATGTGTATTCTTTTGCTTTAGGGTGGAATGTTCTGAATATATCTGTGATGTCCATCTGCTCCAGTGTGTTATTCAAAGCCCTTGTTTCCCTGTTGATCTTCTGCTTTGATGATCTGTCCATTGCAGTGAAGGGGTTTTAAAGTTCCCTATTATTATTGTATTATTATCAATGTGTTTTTTAAAATTTTGTTATCAATTGGCTTATATAATTGGCTGTTCCCATGTTAGGGACATAAATATTTACAATTGTTAGATCTTGTTGGATAGACCCTTTAATTATGATATAGTGTCCTTCCTTATCTCTTATTACAGTCTAATAAAAATCTAATTTGTCTGATATAAGGATTGCCACCCCAGCTTTCTTTTGATGTCCATTAGCATGAGAAATGCTTTTCCACTCCCTCACTTTCAACCTGGAGGTGGCTTTGGGTCTCAAATGAGTCTCTTGAAGACAGCATATCAATGGGTCTTGCTTTTCTATCCATACTGATGTCCTGTATCTTTTGATTGGGACATTTAGCCCATTCACATTCAGAGTAACTATTGAAAGATAGGAATTTAATGCCATTGTATTACCTGTAAAGTGCCTGTTTCTGTATATTGTCTCTGTTCCTTTTTGGTGTATGTTACTTTTGGCCTCTCTCTTTGCTTAAAGGATCCCTTTTAATATTTCTTGCAGGGCTGGTTTAGTGATCACAAATTCTGTTAGTTTCTGTTTGTCCTGGAAGCTTTTTATCTCTCCTTCTATTTTGAATGACATCCTAGCTGGATAAAGTATTCTTGGCTGCCTATTTTTCTCATTTAGCACCCTGAATATATCATGCCAGTGCTCTCTGGCCTGCTAGGTCTGCTGCCAGTCTAATGTTTCTACCTTTGTCCTGAGCTGCTTTCAGGATTTTCCTTTGTCTCTGAGATTTGCAAGTTTCACTGTTGTATGTTGGGGTGACCTATTTTTATTGATTTTGAAGAGGGTTCTCTGTGTCTCCTGGATTTGAATGCCTGTTTCCTTCCCCAGATTAGGGAAGTTTTCTGCTATAATTTGCTCCAATATACCTTCTGCTGCCCTCTCTCTCTTTCTTCTTCTGGGGTTCCAATTATTCTAATATCATTTTGTTTTATGGTATCACTTATCTCTTGAATTCTCCCTTCATGATCCAGTCGTTGCTTAACTTTTTCTCAGCTTCTTTATTCTTCATCATTTTATCTTCAATATCACTAATTCTCTCTTCTGTCTCATTTATTCTAGTAGTTAGAGCCTCCATTTTTTTATTGCATCTCACTGATAGTTTTTTTTATTTCAACTTGATTAGATTTTTGTTCTTTTATGTCCCCAAAAAGGGATTCTCTAGTGTCTTCTATATTTTTTTTCAAGCCCAGCTAATGTCTTTATAATCATTATTCTGAACTGTAGTTCTGACATCTTTTTTTTCTTAAGATTTTGTTTATTCATTTGAGACACAGAGATACAGAGAGAGAGAGAGCATGAGCAGGGGGAGAGGCAGAGGGAGAGGGAGAAGCAGGCTCCCTGCTGAGCCAGGAGCCCGACATGGGGCTCAATCCCAGAACCCCAGCATCATGACCCAAGCTGAAAGCAGACACTTAACCATCTGAGCCACCCAGGTGCCCCCTGACATCTTACTTATATCCATACTGATTATGTCCCTGGCAGTCAGTACTGCCCTTTATTCTCTCTTTTGAGGTGAGTTTTTTCATCTTATCATTCTGCCAGAGAAGAATAGATGAACAAGGGAACAGAAGACTAAAATGACAACAATGACCCCAGAGAAATATACACTAAGCAAATCAGAAGAGATCTGAACAAAAAAAAAAATTAAAATTAAAAAAAAAGAGAGATTATAATCAGACAGGTGAACAGGAGAGAGAAATACACTGGATCCTGTGTGTACTTTGGTCTGTTTGTTAGAAAACTAGATCCCAAAATTATAAGGAAAGAATAACATATATGTACAAAAATAAAATTAAATACAATGAAAGGATAGAATGTCACTGTAAAAATGAAAATTAAAAGACAAAAATAGAAAAAAGAATGCATATCAACAGACAGGTGAACAGAAGAGAGCAATATACTATATCTTGAGTGTATTTTGCTTGGTTTGTTAGAAGAGACTACATCTCAAAATTGTAAAGAAAGAAAAACTTACATATATATACAAAATAAAATTAAATACGTTGAAAGGATAGACTGTAACTGTAAAGATGAAAATTTAAAAAGACTTTAACAACAAGAAAGAGAGAAAGAATATGATCAGACAAGTGAAGAGAACAGAGCCGTACACTAGATTCTGGGGTTATTTTGGTCTGTTAGTTAGAAGAAACTGTATCCCAATGTAGTAAAGAAAGAAAAACATATATATATGAAAATAAAATTAAATACAATGAAAAGATAGAATGTAATTGTAAAAATAAAAATTAAAAAAGATTTTAAAAAAAGAGTTGATACTATAAGAAATTTGTTGAAAAAATAAAGAGAAAAAAACATTAAAGTTTAAAGACTAAAGAATCATGGGGAAAACACCATGAATTGTATATACTATTTTCCCAGTGCTGGAGTTTTGCAGTTCTCTATGATTGGTAAACTTGGTCTTAGCTAATGTTCTTGCTGATCTTCTTGGGGAGGGGCCTGTTGCGCTGATTCTCAGGTGTCTTTGCCCCAGGCAGAATCGCACCATCCTTGCCAGGGGGGCATGCTAATTAATCTGCTCCAGATTGCTCTATGTGGCTTTTGTTCCCTAAAGGCATTCTGCAGGGCTTTAGTGTTTGAGAATGAATGGCAGGCTCCCAATCTCCAGCCCTTGAGCCAAGACCTCAGGGCCCCACTACTCAGTGCACCCTCAGGGAAAAGCAGTCAATCACTCCTGTCCCCCTGGTCTCCGTCCACTTGCTGTGCTCACCCAGCCTATGACTGAGCATCAGGCACACGGCTGGGTTTCCAGTCTCCAAACCCTGCAGACTCCTGCGGCTCATAACCGTGCCGCTCATCCCGGGGTAGGAAGGAGATCTCGCTGGTTCTGCCACTTGCTGCACGCCTGCTTGGAGAGCAGTCCCCCAACCATGCTGTGGTTCATGGTTTATGGCAACCTCAAGCTGAGAGCCCACGCCTGGGCTCGCTGATTGCAGCTGGCTTCCCTGCTCTGATGCCTAGGAACTATGCCATACTCAGGCACCTCCGATCTTCTGTGACCCCGGGGATCTTAAGATTAAGATTCCGTTCTGCTTCACCACCTGAGCACCTTCAAGGCAGGGATGTCCCTTACTGGAGCAGACTTCTAAGAGCTCTGATTTTGTACTCCGGTGCTATATCACTTTCTGGTGCTGGCTGATGGAGGCTCCCCCCACCCATGGTTTATCTTCCCATATATCACCTCAGATTCACTTCGTCTGCACTCCTACCTGGCAGAAAAGACAAGCCACTAATTATGGGAGCACATATTTGAAAGGCTTAATTGATAAAATTTCACCAACCACAGTATGAGTCCTATAATTCAGTAAGGAAAAGAAAAACCCAAGAAAGATGGGGAAGACTTGAACAGAAGAGGGAATGCAATAGGAAGTGAAAAGATGTTCACCATGATGACAGCCAAAGAAGCTCAAATTAAATCACAAGAAGATTGGGAACAACTTGGCCACATAGAATGTGGTTGGGGCCCAGAACACTTCCTCACCGAGAGATAAAGAGCCCACAGGGAGTCTGCTGGGCTTATTGCCTTTTGTGGAAATATTTTTCAGGCTCCCTGAGTGCTACTTTGTTCTCCTTAAATGCATAAGCCAGTGACCCTCAGACACACCCCATTTAAGGCCAGGGTTCTCCTGCAGGACAAGTGGGTACATGCAGCCAACAAGCCCACATGGGCTGCTGAGTAGATGCATCGGCCATGGGGGACGGATGTACTGCCTGGATCCCTCTCTCTCTCCTTCTGCTGTAGGTAAACTCTGCAACCCTTGAGTCTGTGTGCATGTTGTCTGTTCTCAGTGACCTTGAAACCTGCATGGGCCTCTTTCCTGCTCACACTTACCTGCCTTGGTTGCAAAGCCTGGCTACCATGTGGATGGTGAAACAAAGCACTATTTCAAACTGGCAAAAGTTAACAATATAAATGTCTGACACACCAAGTAGTCACACACAGAGGCAGGGCAATAGGAGCCCTCAGTCATAGCTGATGGGAGCTAAGTGGAGCCACTAACGGGTTTGGAAAATCATTTGGCATTATCTAGATGGTTGGGTGTGCACAAACCCTAAACCCCAGCAATTCCATCCCTAAGTATGTACCCTAGTGAAATCATTTCACATATGTACTAGGTGACCTGTACAAAAATGTTCATGGCAGCCCTGGCTGTGAAATAGCCCCAGATGGGAACAACCCAAAACCGTCAACAGAAAAATGGATAAATCAGATGTGGTGTATCTTATCTTCTCTCATCTGAAGGGCTGTGTGTCTGGGTAGCGTATCCAAAGGCATGAAGGGCTGGAGCTTCTCTTGGTCAGGGTCCTCACAAGGAGGGAGGACACCCCGAAGCCACCACTGAGCATGGTCAGGAGCAGGGACACCTCCAGGATGACCAGGAGCAGGAAGCGGACCTTGCTAAGCAGGGACCTGTGGGGGACACAGTGACAGACACTGAGCTGCCTCCTCCAGAGGAGGCCCCAGGTCCCTCCTTTCTGCCCCCTGGTCTCTCTGATCCAAGACCCTGTGGACCTAATAACCACATTTGGGCCAGACTTGGATATCTGGATATACTCACTCCCAACCCCTTAGCTCAGCAGCTGACTTTGGGCATTAAGTAGGCCGATACTGAGAGGAGAGAGAGGGTTTGCCTGGGCAGGACCTGGTTTCCACAAACAGCTGCTTTATCCTAAGCCCCGCCCCTCCTTTTGCCATCCATACTCCCAAGAGCTCAGTTCAGGTTGGGACTGTTTTTGGTGATTTCTCACAGGTCAAGGTCTACATAGGCTGGTGCTACATAGGTTCTTGGTGAATATTTGGTGAGTGGATAGAGAAAGGAAGGAATGTTGTGTTGAGAGGCTGCCCTGGGGGTTCTCAGGAGGGCAAGGTCACCAAAAAGGAGGCCCTCCCTCACCTTGGGCTCCCCTGGCCAACCGGGCTGTGCTTGGCGCTCTCTGCTAGCAAGTTAGGAGTCCTATGGAGTGCTTTCACGTTCTCCCCAGCAAATCACTTCTCACATCTACTTGTGTGTGTGTGATATATTTCATTGCATTTATTCAAGCATGTATTTATTTATTTATTTATTTTTACCAGTTTTTGGCAATAAGGTGAGAAGTGATAGAAGGTTTGGGGTCAGAAGTTCTTCCTCCTCTAGTCTGAGTGGCGGTGTCTCTGGACAGGATATCGATGCTCAAGGAGGGCCGCAGGTTGTCTTCATCAGGCCGACTCTGTGCCCCACAAATTGCCCACTGAGGCCTGTTAACCCAGAGGACGGCACTGAGCATAATCAGAAACAGGGGCACCTTCAGGAGAATGAGGAGTAGGAAGTGGACGCTGCCAAACAGGGACCTGTAGGAGGGACACGGAGACTGGCAGGTGTTTCCTCCTGGACATGAGGCCCAGGCTCTGCCTCTCTCCCACCTGCCTTTGTGCTCAGGTCCCGTGGCCTCAAAAGTCAATATCAGCATCAAAGCTGATTGGTACCAGGGCCAGATGGTCCCGCGCTGAGGACCCCAGGCTCCTGTCCTTCAGCTCAAGCCTCAACCTTGAGCATCCAGATGCAGCAGACACATGACGATGTGGTGGTGAGGAATGGGAAAAGGAGACGAGGGGACGCAGGAGGATCTGGCTCCCAGAAACTCTCTGAGAGTTCACAAAGCAGAGGGCACTCAGGGACTGAGCTTCTGGGGCTGTCACCTGCCCCTAACCAGACCCAGGCCTGGCCAGAGTGTGGCAAATCCCCATTCAACAGCATCCCTATCTGCTCTGCAGATGGACATATCATAATCCAGGACCAGAGAAGCATCACCTTCCCCATTAAGCACTTCAGCATCCCTCATCTCACTGGAAACAGGAATGTTGGAATGTTGGCACAAGAGCTAGACCTCAGGTCCCACCCCCAGGCAGTGCAGCCCCCCTGCCTTGTCCATCCTGCCAGAAGACTGCAGAAGTCAATTCAGGAAGTTTGACAACAGGGACACACAACCCTGTGAGCACAGGAGGGTGGCACAAACTCCCTGGTCCTGATAGAGATGCACAGCCCCGAGCTCTCCATGTGGACAGCAGCCTCAGAGTCCTCGAGTCCCATAGCTCTTGTCAGGCCCTGGGCTAGTGGCAGGGGACTTGGATGTCACACTCCCACCTTCCCTCACTCTCATGGGCTCTCACACACGCATGCACACACATGCTCTTTCACACTCATGCACACTCCCACCCACCCACCCTTCCCACACACTCACACCCACATAGCCCACTTGGTCCCGAGTCTCTGAGGCCCAAATACCAGGCCTGGCACTTTTCTCCTGAGTTGAGATTTGCTCAGACGCTCTGCAGGGATTAGCTCACATCTCTTCTTCCGTGGCAGCAAAGAAAAGCAGGGTCTTACCTGGGGGAAACAAACACTTGAACCTGGAAAAAAAGGTCAGGCAGGAAACCATGGAGTCCTTCTTCATGCAGCATTGTTGCAATCCCACACCTGTATTTTCCTGCATCATCTTCAGTGAGGTTCTCCAAGGTCACTGTGAAGGTGAGGTCTCCAGAATGGTCCACGATGGACACGCGGCCACTCCTCATCTTTTCTTCAGACCCTCTGGCGGCCACAATCTGGTTCCAAAGTGGCAAGCATGGTTGTCGGCACCAGTATTTGGTAAATGTCTTGTATTTCTCCTCGTACCGACACTGCACTCTCAGGGATCCCCCCACGATGCCCATCACAGTGCTGGGGCCACTCAGAGACAAAGAGCCTGAAAGACACCATCAGTATTTGCTTCATCTGAAGAGCCTAGGCTGGAGGGGCCTTGGGGTTCAGGTCCCCTGGAAGCCCAGACGTCACCCTGAGGCTGGAGGGGGCAGGAGCAGGAACCAGGGAGGTATGGACTGTTGGCAGATACAAGGGGGGAGACCTGAGGAGATGCCTGGTATGTGATTCTGGGACTCAAGAGGCCATGCCCAGCCTGTGTGTGCTCAGCCAACAGGGGAGAATGTGGGGGGAGATTTTGGGTGGCCCCAGACAGGTTCTGGGTCCTTAGATGTGTCAGTCCTGAGAGGAAACAGCTGTGCCCATCAATCACCAAGAACTGAATGACGCCACTGAGTATACTCTGAATAAATGGATGGATGGATGCATGGATGGCTGGACCGATAGACAGATGGAATAGGAAACAGGAAACAAGAATGGGAACCAAGGAAGTCCAGATGAAGCGCAGTATTGAGAGCTAGAAGGAAGCCTTCAGCTTCTGGCTACATTCCCTTCCCAAATGATCATCTGTAGGCCCCAAGCTTATAACCCCTGCTTGTATAGGTGGAACCTTCTGCTCATAGGTCTGGGTCACACAAGAGATGGGCATTGGCCAGGGGGTATAAAGGGGCCATCAGCAGCAGAAGAAGAAGGTAGCGGGAGGGGAAGAATGAAGCGGGGGAAATCGGAGGGGTAGACGAACCATGAGAGAAGATGGACTCTGAAAAACAAACTGAGGGTTCTAGAGGGGAGGGGGGTGGGAGGATGGGTTAGCCTGGTGGTGGGTATTGAGGAGGGCACATTCTGCATGGAGCACTGGGTGTTATGCACAAACAATGAATCATGGAACACTACATCTAAAACGAATGATGTAATGTATGGGGATTAACATAAGAATAAAAAAAAGGGGGGCCATCAGGAAGGGGTTCATTTTGGCTATGATTTAAGGACAACCACACCTCGATTTCCCTCCCGGGATAGAATCCTGTGGCAACACTTGCCATTACCTAACATCTTTAGGGACTCCCCGCTCCATGCTGCTCCCTCCTCCACCCCTTGGCAGCCACCCACCAACCTTGGCATGCCCTGGGCCTCATCTCTAGCTCTTCTGTCACCTCCAAAGTTTTGACATTGTCCTCCCTCCCCCAGTCACCCTGGAGGCTCCAGTTTTAAATAATCAGGATGTAGCCCCCTAAACTCTGTGCTTCCTGTCTAGAGAGCCATGCTGGCCCCAGACACCTGAGGGGTCCTCATTACTCCAAGGCATGGTTGTTGTCTGACCTGCTCTTAACAAGGAATGGTGGGTAAGGGGATACTGAGAAACAATTTGGGCTAAATACCAAACTTCTGAAAAAGAATTGTGCATGTCCTCTACCTATCATCCATCTGTCTGTCCGTTTATCCATCTGTCCACCCATCCATCCATTCTTCCCTCCCTCCATCCACTTATCCAGGCAATATATTGTCATCCATAGAATGTGAGGCTTTCCTATTTTTTATACTAAAATTAGAAGAAAAATTATATTTTTTGCTTCTTCGTTTTCAGTCCCTTGCATTTTCTCACTGCATTTCCCAGCAAGCAAGCTCGAGTGGCGCACTGACCGATATTCTCCATCACAAGGCTATGTGCCTCTCCCACCAATAATCTGCGGAGCAGTGGCTCTCAACCAGGGGTGATAGTGCCCCCCCCAGGAGACATTTGGCAATGTCTGAAGACATTTTTGGTTGTTACAGCTTGAGGGGTGGGGAGTTGCTACTGGAATCCAGTGGGTAGAGGCAAGGGATGCTACTAAACCTCCTACAGGGCACAAGACAGCCCCATGACACAGAATGATCCAGCCCCATTGTCAAAAGTGGGGAGGCTGAGGAACTGTGCTCAAATGGGCAAAATGTCCCAGCCTGAGGCCCTCCAGACACAGGCTTGGGGCTGGGGGAGTGGGAGCAGCAACAGTGAATCTTCTCTGTGCAGTTGCTGTCGACGGGGGCTCCGGCTGTAGGGAGTGCCTCAGTGGGGGTGAGTGGACCCTTCAGAGCAGGGTTCCCACTTTGCCTCCTCTTTCAGTTGCTTAAGCCCCAGCCTTGAAGATGTGGGGCTGCTTCCTCAGGGCTGGATGAGAAAACATTTTCAGGGATGGTCTGTTACACCCAGCCCCTGAGCCTGAGCCCGCACGGTGCCCCCCCACCCCGCCCTCTACCCCTACAGCAAACTTCCTGCCCACCAGGGCCTGAAAAAGAAACTCCTGACTCCCAAGTGCACCATAGGACATTCAGCAAAACCCCTGGCCCCTCTCCACTAAATACCAATAGCACCCTTCCCCCAGTGGCAAGAGGCCAAAATTGTCAACAGGCATTGCCTAACGTCTCCTGAGCAAACTCATCCTTGCTGGGAGCCAGTTTTGGAAGAAGAGGGTTTATTCAAGAGAAACTGGGATAGAAATTCCCAGGCAAGAAGGCTGAGCTGTGGGCTCCTGTCCTTGGAATGTCCTCTGTCCTGATGAGCGTGCCGTATTTTGCAGCTCTTCCTTTGTGGCGTCTCTTCCCTACCTGTCAATCCTGAAGGGTGAGGGTGCTCTCCCCTATGTCTCAGCTGCCTCTCAGGGGCTGCTCGGTCCTCTCCCGCCCCGGGTTCTTTCTAGGATCCCACAGATGGTGCTTGCTCTATACCCATTAAGCCTCTGACGCTTCCTACAGCTCTGACTTGTAAAGATACTGCTTTTAGTAATCTTAAAAAAATAAATATAAAATAAAAGAGACCTCGGGTTCTCTGCCTATGAGTGTTAAGGGCAAGTAATTGGCGAGACAGACAGATATATCTCCTTTAGAAGCAGGAAGCTGGCTTAGCTTGAGGTCTCTTCTGACCCTTGTGTTTATGCCCCCCCTGCTGGGCTTGTGGTGACTTGCCCACAGCATCTCTGTTGCTGGATGGTCACAGACTAGAACCCAGACTCATGTGTTTTCCCTTTGTCTGGCGTCAGTCTCCTTACCGGTCAACCAGCTCCTACGCGTTTTCAGACTCAGGCTTACAGACCAATTGAATCATAACTCTCATTAATTACAGAAAGTCTCTAAATATCATTGAGATAAAAAGTAGGAAAAGAGAAGCTTGCATTGCTGGAGGCTACCTTCAAGAATGAGACTTCTTGGGCGCCTGGGTGGCTCAGTTGGTTAAGCGACTGCCTTCGGCTCAGGTCATGATCCTGGAGTCCCTGGATCGAGTCCCGCATCGGGCTCCCTGCTCGGCAGGGAGCCTGCTTCTGCCTCTGACCCTCCCCCCTCTCATGTGCTCTCTCTCTCTCATTCTATCTGTCTCAAATAAATAAAAAAAATTTAAAAAAAAAATCTTTAAAAAAAAAAAAGAATGAGACTTCTTCCCTGAACTCTTCACCGTCCCAATGCCAGAGTGATAAACCAAAAGGATCCTCATCAGTATGACCTACTTGAGAGTCAGTATAATTTTATATTTCAATCTGGCTGATCCCAACCCTAAAGGGTTGTGGGGCTGTGTCTTTTTATGCCCGAGAAGCCCAGTGTCACTCTGTAGGATACGGGCCATCTCAGATTTATCTTAGTAAATGTAACAAATTACTTTTTAGATCCTCAAATTTATAATAAAATTACTTTACCTATCCTGGTCACCAAAATTTGGTGTTTTAAATATGCTTTATTTTTTAAGTTTATTTTTTTAATTTAATCACTTCACTAAAGCATTGTTATTTAAACACTGGTCAAGGTTTAAAAGTCTAAGATGTGTTTGTTCAATCAGCTTTATCATGCAGAGTATCTTTATGTTCTGAATTTTAGTGTCTTATTTTGGGAGTGATATATGTTTTTTTTATTCTTATGTTAATCCCCATACATTACATCATTCGTTTTTGATGGAGTGTTCCATGATTCATTGCTTGTGCATAACACCCAGTGCTCCATGCAGAACGTGCCCTCTTTAATACCCATCACCAGGCTAACCCATCCTCCCACCCCCCTCCCCTCTAGAACCCTCAGTTTGTTTTTCAGAGTCCATCTTCTCTCATGGTTCATCTACCCCTCCGATTTCCCCCTCTTCATTCTTCCCCTCCTGCTACCTTCTTCTTCTTCTTCTTCTTTTTTTTCTTAACATATATTGCATTATTTGTTTCAGAGGTTCAGATCTGAGATTCAACAGTCTTGCACAATTCACAGTGCTTACCATACCCTCCCCAGTGTCTATCACCCAGTCACCCCATCCCTCCCGGGAGTGATATTTTTAAGGGTTTTGGTAAACCTTGATTAATATAGCTAGAGGTGGGCGGAAATGGAATTAATGTAATTAAGATGTTTCTCCTGCTTGGGCTCTGAAGGTTGGCTCTGACATTGGATCACTTTGTATTCTAATTGCTACATTTGGGTTCAGGATCAGAGCAAACTGGTGAGTTGTGTTGATTTTTTTCCCCCATTTGTAATAAAATATTTTCCTTCCAGTGTTCAAACATAAAAAAGAGAGAAACTGTGTTTATGGGAACTCTCAGAACCCACCATTGTTGATGGGAACCCTCAGAGTAGGACTGACTACAAGTCCCCAGCAGTATCGCCTTCAGGGGTCTCATAGTGCAGGGGCCTCAGGGCCAGGCCAGACCTATCAGAGGCACAGGGACCCCAGCGGGGGGGCATGGGTCAGCGCATGGGATACATAAATGCCTATTCACAAGGAGGCTTATGTAGTAAGTGACCAATGTATTATTTTTTTTAAAAAGGTGATGACCTTGGAAAGAAGTATTATAAGAACATCAATGACCTTGGAAATAAAAGTATTTTGCTTTGAATCTTGGCTGCCTTCTATGAACTGATCTAGAGTAAATAATTTGCATCTCTCTGCGTCTTGGTCTCTTGTTTTCAAGGATTGTGATAAGAATTGGATTAGATTATAGGGAAAGCTGGGTAATGCAGTGATTAGTCCAGTTAGTATTGGTTTTCTGCTCCCCTCCTCTGGGCTGGTGCATAAGACAGTATTCCTGTTTTTCAAAATGGTCGCAATGATGATGCAAGTGGCCAATTTCTTTAGCGCTCAGTACGTGCTCTCCTGTGGGAACCATCTTACCATTAATAACTCCTCCTCTTTGCCTGGGCAAGGTTTCTCTGTGCTCACCTCCTCCCCTCTTTGCTTGTATCCTCCTCTCCTCCCTTCCCCATCACCAGCCTTACCCCACACCATTGTCACCCTGACCTGCCCAGGCCCACTCACCTGGGACACAGACGAGCAGCAGAGCTAATGGCAGCCACATGGTCTTGTCCCACTGAGGTGTCTCCGGCTGCAGCTGAAACCTCCTCACCCAGGGTTGGCTCACCCCATCTCCCTCTGGTGTCTCTCCAACTGCGGCTGAAACCTCCTCCCCCAGGGCCAGCTTACCCCGTCTCCCTCTTCTGCTTTTCTTGGCATTTCTCTGTTTCCTTTTTCAGCCTCTTGGTTCTTTTCTCAGAGCTGCTCAGAAAATGGGGGAAGTGAGGGGCTCAGGGCATCGTGTGGTCAGCTGATGGCTTGCTGAAGTTCATCCTCAGAAACACATTTGAATGGAGAGTTCTTGTTTATGTTCCCTCTGAGGATGATGCCCTTACCATAACTTCACCCGCAGCCGACACACGCTTGTGCCATTCAACCAGGCTATTACACTGACTTCCATCTAGATTTTCTGAGCAAGCCCCCACCCCTCCCCTGCCCCCCATCTATGAATAGCAAATGTCCTGTGACTGGTGTGTCTGGCATGAGCAGTCCTGCGAAGAAAAGGCATGACCAAGCTTTCTCTGGACAAAACCCTCTGTTTGCAGGGCCCAGTGCAAAATGAAAATGCCTTTGTTCCAGAATTACTAATAATATCAAGATAGCAACAGTGGAGCATTAAATCAAGCCCTTCTGAGTGGGGGTTTGGTGCACCCGCAAAAGTGCATACCCATGGGCTGGCCCCTGTCTCTGTCTCTTCCTGGAGCAGGGTGTGAGGCTGGGTCCCCTCTCGGGGTGTGCTCTGCTCTTCTCAGCCCCCAGCCCTCAGTCTGGCCCCACCAGGTCCCAGAGTCCTTGAATGGGTTCCTGTCTTGGTCATGTGCTCTTGACCAGGGCCCAGCACTCTGGCACCAAGCCATCCTCAAGCCTCACCTTTAATCTGTGTGGTTAAATGAGCCCCAACATTCTCATGGCTACAAAAGTTTCAGTATATTGAATGGTAACTCAGGTGCACTTGGCCAGGAATGTGCCCAATGACATGAAACAGCCAGGGGGAACTTACAAAGGCAGGTGCAAATTTGGGGTGTCTTATCCAGGAGCCCAGATTCACCTACGCAGAAAAGTCTAAAATTCTGGGATCCCATTGTCAAACATTCTTAGCTGGATGTTTCAGTAAGTAACTTGCCTGCTTGTTTTTTGCTGTGTTGGTAGACCTCATATATTCTGATGTTTTGTGTGTGCGTGCATGGGGGTGTGTGTGTGTGTGCACACGCACCTTCCCCTTTCGTGGTGGGAGGTCATTTCCTGCACAACACGTTCAACAATGACACAGAACTGACAGAGCTAGGGAGGAGGAAGTTTGCTAGAAGCAGAAGGATTTTTTCAATTCATTAGCTTCCATTTACTTGGGCTCCATTGCTCCCTCGTTAACCCTTAGGGTTTGGGTACATGAAGAGGTACAAAGATTCATATTTATCTTTTGTACCCTTTTCTCGCTAGTCCTTGTGACATTTGCCTGAGAATTATTATTTTCTTTTCAACATGACCTTAAAGGAAAATCATTCCCCCTCAAATGTGATTCCCCCTTGCCATGTACACTAACACATTCACAGGTCTGACATCTCTGGGGGTGGGGGGTGTTATTTTGTCCACAGATACTCACGGGTGGGTGCCTGTTCTATGGATCCGGGCCTGTCCTCCCTGAGTGCTAGGGAAATTCTGGGAAGGAGTGGGAAGCTGGGATTCCTGCTTTCTCACATTCCCAACATGGTAGAGAGGCTGGGATATTAACATGAAGCCCACTCCCCCATCAAGAATCATCCAAAGACAACCAATGAGCTCTTTCATCAAAGGGCAAACACACTGCCCCAGTTTCACCCCATCAGAAACCAGGGTGAAGGTGCATTCCCTCCCTGGGTCCCGTCTCCCATATCTCCCTCTACCAGCTTCTTTCCAGCTTCAGACTTACTTCTTTCCCTTCTCCAGGACCCTATTCCTTGGAACCTGGCCCCGCTAGGCAATTTGTTCCATCATGCCTCTGAATGAGGCAAGGCACTCGACTCATGCCTCACAACCAGCTTCTGTCCTGCTGGTGACTGTTTGGAGACGAGTTGTTCTGTTGAGTGGGAAGTGGAGGGTGCAGGACTTTGAGGAGACCAAGGAGCACGGGAAGAGGCCTGTGGGGTGGAGGGATGGGACAGCAGCCCCACAGGGATTGGAATTGGGAAAAGAGTATAGTGGCTTGAAGGATATTTTGAGGAAGGGCAAAGCAGCATGCCCTCTCTCCAGAAAACTACTTGTGAAATCCACATGACCCATCATGCTCAAGGAGGGTGGAAGGCCAGAGCAAGGTTGGTCTGCAGGGGGTCCTGGCCTTGCTTGTGGAGGAGAGGATGAGGCCGAGGGTGAGGGGTCCAGACTTTTGGATACTGAGAGGGACCACCAGGGGGACACATGTAAGCAATGGCCCATCATCCATCTAGACCCCGTGTCCACCATACAGGTTGTATGAGAGAGAACACCTCATATGTGCTACCACGTGGGGTCAGAGCTAGGAGAGACCCCACCCAGGAGAACCCTGAAGGTAAATAGCCAGGTGGACAGGGGTGGGGGATCTTCCTCCGCTTCAAAGAGGTAATATTAGATCGGAGATGGAAATTTGGGCAGAATTGACACAAGGTAGGACACAAGTAGAATGAGAAAGACAGGCAAAGGTAGACCCTTGAGCTTGGCTGGTCTGCAGGTGAGATGGAGGGGAATCGTGGGAGAGCAGCCAAAAAAGCAGGATAAAATCAGGGGGCAGAGGTGCTGGACCCCAAGCTAAGCTTACAGGCAGGGCCCTAAAGGCTTAGCCTTGGTTGGGCAGCATGGCTGTGCCCTCAGAGGGGCTTCCCTGGCAGGAACCAATGCTTATCTCTCCTGCAGGTCTGGGCTCAGGAGTCAGGTCAGGGAGGAAGGGGCTGGGGCTGTCCCTAAAGAGGGAGCTCACTGATGTCACCCTGTTCCTTGCACAGGGCCCTGCTGTGGACTGTGGTGTGGCTGATCCAGAGTCGGGGGGACCCAGGGGGAGAATAGAGTCAGCCTGAGCAGGAGAAGCACAGCTCCCACGCCATCAACACCCCTGCACCCTCTGACCCCTCAGCAGGGAATGGGCAGTGGTTAAAGTTCCAGGAGAGATCTGGTCCCTGTTAGGTGGGGACTCCTCTCATCCTGACCTCAGGAATAAACTCTGGCTCCCTCCCTGCTCTGCACAGGTCTGGGACCCTGGCCTCCACGGTAGCAGCCAAGAAGCTTCCTGTGTGGATCCTCCTGATGCCTCTTTTCCTTGTGACCCTGGAGTGGCTCTGCCAAGGATAATGGACTATTACAGTGTTCAGGACTCTGGCCAATGATGGGTTTTAAAATCCAGACCGTCCGGTAATTATAAAGCCAGAATTAAATCAAAAAGCTTCCTAGTGTTCCACATGGTCAAAGACCCACGATGGGCCAGGTGTACAGAGGTCTGCTGATTCCACCTCCTCCTGGAGTAAGAATCGCCTGAATGTAGGATGGAAGACGAGGTTGGACCATCTCTGACCCGCATCCCATCTGTTGGCTCCATATATTTCCTATTAAATCTATGGCTATCCTGGGCTCTTTTGAGATTATTTCTTTGGGACACTATTTCAATCTTTGTGAGAGTAAGACCTGCCCATCCTAGAGGGTCCAAAGTGACTCCAAATCGAACACTAGAATCATAATGTGTCCAGCAGCTAGGAGGTGGAAAACAATAGAAGGGAGAGACCTGGGTGATGTCTTTTAATCCCCTCAAAGAGTTCCCAACGAGGGCTCCCCTCATATAGATGCCAAATTTCATTGATCCCCAGGAGTCGATAAAGAAAAGCATAGGGACTTGGGTTTGGAAGTTATTTTCTGTGTTTGTATTTTTTTTTTTATTATTATTATTAGAGAGAAAGAGAGAGAGCATGTGAGCTGGAGGGGGAAGGACAGATGGAGGGTGAGAATCCCAAGCAGACTCCATGCCCGGTGTGGAGCCTGATGCAAGTCCCGATCTTATGACCCTAAGCCCATGACCTGAACCAAAATGAGGAGTCCAGCGCTTAACTGTATGAGCCCCTAGGCACCCCTATTTTCTTTGTCTTTAAAAAAAAGTATCATGGTATATATATACCTTACATATTAGAAAGCCTTCACAAGCTAGGTGTACAGTTAAATGAGCCTTTTAAAGCAGGAATACTTGAGTTACTGCCATTGCAATCAAGATCTTAATAGGGATGTGGATATATGACTATAAATTTGTCAAAACTAAATGAAGTTACTCTTTTTCCCTGTGTAAGTAGTAAGTGTTTTGTGGGGAGGGGCTTTGAAACAATGTAAATATCCATGTGTCCTTGTATCTACAGCAGTGGCCTCCAAGGACAGGGGACTCAGCCGGTGGTCACAAGAACAGTTCATTTCTGTCCCTCCATTTGTCCCTTAGCCCTCCTGGTCCTGCAGGTGCAGGGCTCCAGGGACAGTCAGGACTTCTTCATCCAGACAGGACAAAGGAGGGCCTGAGATCTGTCCCCATCATGCCTGTGATGCTGTCCATCCCCCTGCCAGCTCAGACCACCATCATCCCCTCTTGGTTTGACCTAAACTTTGGCCTTTCCACCCTCCCACGCTCCCCCACCCCCAGCAGAGCAAGGGCAAGCCAGAATGCTGGGCCCTTCATGTTTAACTTCCTCCCACTCACACATCAGAAAATAACACAAGTCTTTTTCTATTTTAATTTTCAAAGGTATACATATTTCCTCCCAACAAAATGTTGGGGTTTGGGGGGGTTTCTCTTCTACTTACATTCTTCCTGGGCTCTGCTCTTTTTTGTGTCCATATTTTTTGAACCATTTTTGGGGAACTATATCTCTTTTCTGAGCTCCTTTTTAGTGAGGTCGTTGTCTGTCATTTCTCTGAGACTGAGTGGACCTATCTGACCTCTTGCTCTGTGTCCTGGACCATTTCCTCTCTGAAGCAAATTCACCAGCCACCTTTTGCTGGCTCTCTGTTCCTCTCCTTGAGCCCATTAGAGAAGGCGCTGGTTCGTTTTTGGCTCGAGCTTTCCTTTGAAGGAGGTCGGGGCTTCGCCAAAGCAGGTGTGTCGGGGCTGGGTGGGGGGCCTTCTGCCGCAGCGAGTGGCTTCTGGTGGGGAACAGCTCCGCCACATGCTGACACCTGAGCCCACACGGTTCTGGGTCTCGTGTCAGGAAAGGGCGAGACCTCAAGGCCCAGCAGCCTGCGTGTTACCGTGTGGGAGCTCCGGGCCCGCGGTCCCCGCCGCAGGGCTGAGTCACAGAGGGGCCCTTGACAGCAGTCAGCACCCTCCCCACAGCCACCGTGCCCACGGCAGAGGCAGCACATTCCTCTTTACCGTCTTGCCCGACCCTAGAACGGATAGAGGCCGAATGGTTCCGTTACCCGTGCTTAGATTTTCCTTACTTTGTCATGTCACAGATCCTGTGGTCAGGAATTCCAGCAGGTTGAGACAGGGACGGCCTGTCTCTGCTCCATCATGTCTGGGGCCTCAGTTGGGAAGACATATGCTGGTGGGGTGACTCACATGGCTGGGTGCCACTGTCATCCGGAAGCTTCTTTGCCCGCGTGTCTGGAACATGAGCCAGGGTGACCCAACCAGGAGCTCAGTCCTGACTGTTGACCCGAGATCCTACAGGTAGCCTCTCCATTTGGCTGCCAGGTTCTGAGTGGGAGAGCCCCCAGAGCCAGGATTTCTAGAGACTGAGGAAGGGGCTACGGGGTTCCTCCTGGCCTGGCCTCGGACGTCACTCAGGGTCACTGTCACCAGGCTCTATCTGGGCCTTCCGACGGGGACAAACATTGGTTCTTGGAGGGTGAAAAAATGCTACTCTTTTCGTATATAAAACATAGATGATCGATTGGTAGAGGATCAACTGATCAATAGAACATGGACATATACAGTATATCTTTGGTATTAAAATGTCATAGCGCGGCGGGGTAGGGGTGCACTTCTAGGAAGAGAAAATGAGTCAACAGGCTCCTTAGGAGGCTAACTATGGAACAACGTTTGGGAAGCTCTGCTCTGGGCTACTGGCTGCAGTGGTCACAGCCCACCCAGACTCAAGGGGAGGGGACATAACCCCAACTCTTAATAAAAGGAGTGTCAAGAAATTTGCAGTCCCGTTTTCTAACTGCCACATGGAATAATATTACTCTGGTGTCTTCACATCACATCAAAGAACGAGGAGCCCGGAAGGGCTGAGCCCCCTGGCCCCAGTCAGAAGGCCAGGGAACAGACTTGGATCTGCCCCAGAGTCAGCCTGGGGCTGGCCCACACGGCATTCCTGCAAGTGCATCTGTGTACTTGAAAGGTCAGTTCCCAAGCCTGCAGGGCACCATGTGGCCCCAGGTGTAAATAGTAGGCAGACACAACGATGTTCTGCAATTTCTCTGCTTTACTCACAGATCACAGACTGCATCCATGAATTGCATGAACTTATGAATATGTTTTGTTCGGGTCACAATATTTTTTAAATGGAGTGTGTTGCCTACACGTAAATATGAGCAATTTCACTTCTGGTTTCTCTTTTAAAAGCAGAAACGCCAGAAAACAGCGGGTCCTGCATGGAGAGTGTTTAAGACCTTCCTGCAGCTTCCTAGGGCTTCCAGGATACCATTAAAGCACACAGATTAGAAAGGAAGAAATAAAATTGGCCCTTTGTGCAGATGACATAATTGTGTAGAAAATCTCAAGGAATCTACAAAAAAAAAACCAACTGCCAGAACTAAAAAATGAGTTTAACAAGTCACAGGATAAAAGATCAATACACACACACATACACATACATACACACATAAACATACCCACATACATGTACACACATATACACACACATACACACACACAGTCCTATTTCTATACTAGCAATGAGCATGTAGAAACTGAATTGAAATACAGGGTGCCGTTCACAGCTGCTAGACAAGAAGAAGAAACGCCTGGTATAAATCTAACAGAACATGTGCAACATCCATATACTAAAATTTACAAAACTTAGGTGACTGAAGCCAAGGAATATTTAAATAAATTGCGAGAGGTACCACATTATCAACACAGGAAAGATGTCAATTATCCCAATACAATCTATTTGTTCCACAATTATATGTAGTTGCAAAAAACCCAAAACATCAGAAATGCCCATCAGGAGTGAAAAAAATTAAACAAATCATGATATGTAGATATCATGGAATACAGTGAAGCCATTTAAAAATTTATAGATACTGATACGGAATGATTTTCAAAATACATTTGGTGAAAATAGACAAGCTGCAGAACAACATGTGATATTTTTCTTTGAGGGAGGGAAAAATAAATACACATATATATATGCTTTAGATGCATTGAATTTCTCCACATCACACACACACACACACACACACACACACACACACACTGGTTACAGACTTTACCTTTGGGTAGGGGACTAGGGCAGAAGACAGACCATACCATTTTACTTTACATTCTGTGTACTTTTTAAATATCCTTTTCCTAAAATCCACAGATAAATATAAAAGTTGGGGAATCTGTTCAGTATTTCACTATCTTCCTCTTGCTGAGGAGATGGCAAGTGGTGCATGAGGGAAGAGTGCTTCCCCGGGTCACTGGTCCGGTTAACTTGGACCCATGGTCAGCTCTGGTCTCCTAATCCCACACCAGGCGTGTCTGCATCCAATGCCTGAGTTCTTCTGTGGTGTATGTAGAAGCTGGAGCTGGTTACTGAATTAAGAATATGCCCATCAGGATCTGCTGAATGAGGAGGCACAAGCCACCCACATGGGTGGGCAGGGAGCTCCCTCAACAGCCAAGCTCCCACTCTGGGGACATGAAACAACCAGGGTCAATTTAATGGAAGGCACAGTTTCAATACACCCACACAAAGGAAGGAGAGTCACAAAGTTTATTGCTTACAGCTGTAGGGAAGAGGCGCCCAGTGAGCCTGGGAAGGGCAGTCCTCCATCCCAGACCACAAGCGAGCAGGAGACTGAGAGCAGGGTGGCAGGTCCTGTTACTTATAGGGTGGTCGGGACAGAGGTCACTGATTTTTCATGGGCTCAACTCCAAGTGATTATTTTGAAATGTGTCCCAGAAAGAGCAAAGTAGGAACTTATGGAGGAATTCTAAGCTTGGGGCCTTATCTAAATTTTAGATTTCAGGTGTAAACAGAGTTGGCATACTATAAAATGCCTGGGCAGCAACTCATCAATACAACAGCTGATTGTTCTCAAAAGTTGTTTTACTCGCCCCAAATGGTCATGGAGAATGTGTGCTTTTTCTGATTGATGGACAGCCGGTTCTTCTTCAGCTCTGATCCAGTGGTTTGAACAAGGATGGTGCAGCTATTCAAATCAGCATCCGGACACCATGACTTCACGTAGGTCTCCCACCCTGGGCCATAGTGACACTGCACGGTCACTTGCAGGTGTGAATAGATGGAAGGAAATAATGAAGAAAAGAAAAAGTTTATGAATTAGAAAGGAAATATAAAATAGAGAAGACTAAAAAAGCCAGCAATTACTTTTTAAACAAAACAAAACCCTTGCAAGATAGTCATGATAAAATGATAGGTCTGAATAATTGATACGAGGAATGGAAAAAAGGTACATCACACAATATCCTGAGCATATTAAAAAGGAGAGGTAGCAAGGGGACAGAATAATAAAAGGATATCTAAAAAAGTTTATGCCAATAAATTCAAAACTTTAGGTGGAATAAACAACTTTCTCGCAAAAATGATAAAATATGCTAAAATTAGCACAAAAGTGTTAGACAACTTGAATCATCTTGCAACTATTTGAAAGAATCAAATCCATTATTAAAAGTCTCTAGAAGGGGCACCTGGCTGACTCAGTCAATAGAGTGGGACTCCTGATCTCAAGGTCGGGAGTTCAGCCCCACCTGGGTATAGAGCTTACTTACTTACTTAATTAATTAATTGAACCGTCTCCAAAAGGAACCTCCAAACCTATAGAGCTTCAACTGACCTATCTGATAACATTTAAGGAATAATGTCTGTCTTACACAAAAAATTCCAGGACATAGGAAAAGATGATACAATCTCAAATCCATTTAACGAGACTAGCATACTCTTAATGCCAAAACCTGACAAGGGCACTTCAAAAAAGAATGTTGTAAACAAAAAAATCACTCTTCAACATAAATACAAAAGTCTGCAACAAAAATACAGCAAGTTCTATATAAACAAGATAATACATCATCACCAAGTTGGGTTTATCCCAAGAATGCAAAATTGTTTGAACATGAGACAATCAGTTAAGCATAATATACATTAACAGAGTCAAGGAGAAAAATCATAGGATCATGTCATAGATGCAGACAAAAGTATTTGATAGATTTAAAGAGCCCTTTGACTGGGGAGGCCTTTTCAGACCTCATGAATCAACCACAGCACCCCCACTGTGCTGGGCCTCTTCCCTCTCAGCCCGGGTATGGAACAGGGCATGGGAATAGCCCCTGTGAAGTCACTGCCCCAAACGCCAGAACGAGCAAGGACACGTGGGCACCAGAGGTCCAGGAAAGCATTGGCAGGAATTGGGGTCTCTGGGTCCCAGCGAAGAAGGTCCTTTGGTCCACGGATGAAACTGGGACCATGACCTTGATCTCTATGGACAATAGACTCAGGCACTGTGCTGTGCAGAGAAAAAGGTGCCCAGAAAGGCTTGATCCGTCCTGGAGGAGGTGCTGGGAGCCATGAGAGCATCTAAGAGAAGCCCTGTCCCTCCCAACCCATGGGGTCAGTTGGGGTCCTAGAAGAACTCAGGACTCAAGCCCCCTGTGTGACAGTTCACTCCAAGTGACCTTAAGTCACTGGAGAGGAACCTCAGGGACCAGGACAGAGAAGACCCTGAAGAGACACCTCCACACCCACACATACTCTTACCTGGGTCAATGGTCACTTTAACTTCGACCCCAAGGTCAGTTCCAGATCTCTCAATCCCACACCAGTAAGTGTCTGCATTGTTCCACCTGAGCTCCTCCATGGTCACGGTGAATGTGCGTGATTTCTGATTGTCCTTGATGGACACATGGTGACCCTTCTCTTCCCGCTCTGATCCATCGGTTTGAACGAGGATATGGCAGTCTTTCCACTGAGCTCCTTGACACCACCACTTACTGTAGGTCTCCCACCCAGGTTCATAGCGACACTGCACAGTCAGTGAGCCCCGCAATGGGCCACTCACTGCATTGGACACTGCTACGAGGGCAGATGAGCCTGAAAACACAAAGCCATGTGCTTGTCACACCCCACCCCACCCCCTGAGGGCAGAGCCACAAACTCCTGCATCACAAATAGCTCCTATAAACCCAAGAGTCTGATGAGTTGAGTAACAAAAAATACATCTTCCACAAGACAGACCTTTGTCCTTCAAAACTCCACTGGGTCAAAGCCACCACAGAAATCACCTAAGAGCACAACTACACATCTCAGAGACACAAAAATGTCCACACTGAGCAGTGACAGCTTCTGATAATCCACTCCTCCCCCTCCCCATGGTCAATGTCATCTGGAGAGCAAATGATCCAACGGAAGGCTTGGCCCAGTCCACTTCAGCCCATTGTCCTCGTGCAAAATGTGGGCTCTGTGGCTTCAGATCTCTTCATTTTTCTCGAGTAGCCAGGAATCCAGATTTTGTGTGGAACCTCTCAACTTGAAAACACTGGTGACCAGCACATAAACAGAGCAAAGGAATTTCTGTGTCTTTAGAATCCTAAGAATTATCTACAAAATTATCTGGCAAATTCATTAATGGGATAATTTCTTGATTACATGAAATTGTTTTCCCCTGAATATTGACTATTCGAGTTCTTTGATGGTTCTTGAATCTGTTCTATTGTCTTGGTTCTTTTTTCCCAGATACTTTATCTATTTCATAGAGTATGTATTAGCATAAAGTCCTACATTTAGAAAGTATCCTTTATAATTAAAATGTTCGTGTCTGTTTTAATTACACGTTCTGACCACACGTGCTGTGTGATTTGTGTGGCTTACACCTACTACAAGATGTCCTCCTCCTTGTTTCTACTCTCCGCCTGCACGTTTTTTACACATTAAACTAGTTTTGAGATTAGTTTGTGTTACTGTTTTTATTTCCTAAGTTATTAATTTCTCATATGTATAATTTTATTCCTCTTCTTTCCTCCAGATTACCACTTATGCTTTCCAATTTGCTAAGTTAAAGACAGGGATAATTTTCTTCCTTTTGAAGATGAATTAAAGCATGTGAAAGGCAAAGAATTTACTTTGGTTGGCTTTACAAATTGAGATATAATTCACTTATCATGAATTTTAAGTATATACGTCAGTGGTTTTTAGGGTATTCACATGGGCGCCATGTGAAGTTGGGCCACCATCACCTCCAATTCCAGAACTTTCGGTCACTGCAGAAAGAAACCCTGTACCCCTTGTCATTCCCCACGTCCCTCTTCCTTGAAGCCTTTGGCAACCACTAATCTACGTTCTATTGATTTCTCTATTCTAGACACTGTATATAAACAGAATCCTACAATCATAGCCTCCTTGTCTGGCTTCAGCCACTTAGTATAATGTGTGTTAAGGCTCCAGTCCATGTTAGGGAAGGGCACATTTAGCTTATCCATTCATCAGCTGATGATATATGGGTTGTTTCAACATTTTAACCCAGTGAATAATGTTGCTATGAGCAGTTATGTACTAGTGTCTGTATTGATTCATGGTGAGGGAAGCTGCCACTGTGTTCACAACAGAAGTTCCAGGATGGGTTCTCTCAAGAGTCCATAAGAAGCTGCTGTGATTCTGAGAAACTCCCACCAATTATCTTCAACCTCCACCAGCAGAGTAAGGGTTCCCAAGAGCGAGACAGGAAGCCACCCTGAATCTCTCATCTGACCATGCACACTTCAGCTGCCCCCAGAGGGTAAGGCTGCTCTCCCACCTTCTAAATCTCTGGCAGGTGCTTCCATGGACAAACTCCAGCCCACCTGGAGTTTGGTGGGAAAGGTGATTCCCAGGTTTTGCTCAGTGATGCAGAAGAGGACTTAGAAGGGGTGGTAGTGATGTCAACCTCAACAGATGAGCCTGTGCTGTTCACCCCTTGATCAATCTGCCCCTATATTGTCAAGGACTGAATGTTTGTGTTACCCCACAATTCCTGTGTTGAAGTCCTAAGCTCCAATGGGATGGTATGTGAAGATGGGGCCATTGGGAGGGCATTAGGGTTAGAGATCATGATGGGGACCTCAGGATGGGATCAGTGCTGTCATAAGAAAAGACACCAGAGAGCTTCTCTCTCATTCTTTCTCTCTGTCTCTGTCTATCTCTGTCTCTGTCTCTGTCTCTCACTCTCTCTGCCTCTCCTTGCCTCTGCACAAGGTGGGGGTCACCATGAGAAGGTGGCTGCCTGAAAACCAGAAAGAGAGCTTTCATCATGAACTGAATCTGCCTGCACCTCTATCTTGGACTCCCCAGCCTTCAAACTGTGAGAAAAGAAATTTCTCTAGTTCAAGCCACTCAGTCTATGGTATTTTGCTCTTATGACTCACATGCATATGTAACTCTTTTATGAACTTCCAAGTTAAGAAAATAATAACATGCAAGTGTTCCCAATAAGTGTTGTACATGTGAATCTCCCCATCGGAGTGTTTTACTTCTACACATATCATGAAGAAGTCAATGGATGAGTAAATGAGGTCATTTTATTTCCCATGATGATCTCCTTCCCAGAAGAGACACTGTCTGCATCCTGCCCCAAGCTACGTGATTCTGGAGGATGAGAAGGAACAGAGTTGGGGTTCAGATGTTCCTACCTTACTGGATCCTGTCTTCTCTGAGCTTCAAGAAACAGCTGCCTCCAAGGATTTGACATCCAGCCCAGAAATAGACACCTTCTAATCTCTGTCTTTCCTCCCTCATGACACCACTCATTGTGTCTTGGTTGTTGCACTGACCAAACTGGACAATGTTCTGGTTTTTGGCTCATCCAGAGCAGAGATTCAGGCAGGCTAATGTGTGTGGTTGAGCAGCTCTCCCGAGAATCTGTCACACCCAGGTTTTGCTCCCTGTCTTCCTCTCTCTACTCTGAGCTCTTCAGAAGAGAGGGTCTCGAATGTAGCTGCAAGTCAAGACCACTGTGCAGGCTTTTAAATGATCCAGATGTCTGAACCCCATTTTGACTCAGTGGGTTTCAGCTGGAGCCTGAGATTCTGGCTCCTTAAAAGTTCCTCAGGAATTGACATTATGTATGTTATGTATATATTTCTGCATGTATGAATATATCCATCCATCCATCTATCCATCCATCATCCATCATCTATCTATCCATCTATCTGCCAGGGATGGCAAACTGCCCTAAAAACAGGCACCATATTATTTATTTTTATTTTCTTTCCCCAACACCTAACTTAGAAGCTGTCAGGTAAAAAAAAATTTTTAATTTTTTTTAATGAGAAAAGGTCTGGATGAGTTAAAGGCCCTGCCTTTTCCCCCAGGACAAAACCTGTCTGCTTTCTGCCCAGCTCTGCAGGTGCTCTGTCCTGAAGCACCCGCCCCACTCACCTTGGACGATGGGAAGGAACAGAACCAAGAGCGGCCACATATCCTGCTGCCTGGGTTGTCTACCTGGTGCTCAGCTAATGCCCACTGTCCTCCAGGGACTGGAACTGAGCTCAGAAGCAAAATGCCTTCTATTTCTCTAAATCGTTCTTTTAGAGTTTCTCTCATCTACTTCCCTATTTTTTTTCTTCAGTTACTTCCTAATTTCATTAATTAGGAGAAAGGCAGTGCCCTCCTTTAGAAGCCTATGGCTGAAGTGAGTTGTCTCAATGATTTGGGGAAGCAAAGCGTCCCACTGCCCACAGTGCCATTTACCAGGATGCAGGAGGAGCTGTGTCAGGCCCCTCCCTCTCAGGCTTCCCCCTGAGGTCCTGAGGCCCTCTGATGCAGAGGTGCCATGGGGAGATTTTAAGGAAGGAGAAGTGGCCTTTTCCCATCAGCTTCATTGTGACCTAGACACTTCCTCTGCCACCTGTTGGTATATTTCCCCTGACTGTGGACTAGGGCCACTTCCCAGCCCCAAACTGCTTATGTTAATGCCCTCCTAAGTGACTTTCCCAGAAGGGTCCCCTCATCTTTCACATGTCCTCTCCTCCCTCTGTCCTCTGTCCCCTTTCCCTCTCCTCTCTGAGTCAATTCTTCTGTCTCCTTTTTTCTTTTATGTTTTCCATATTTATGAGGGTAGTTCTACCTCTTGGGAGGATTTGGTTTGGCTTTTTGTGTTTACTGTCTCTTCCAATCTTTGGATGAAATGTTCAGTGTAGGAATTATATTTTTATTTCAAAAGCTCCATTTTGTTCTCTGCTTGCTAATGTTTTCAGAACTCTCCTCACCGTGTGGTTTGGTCCAGTCTGGTTTGGTCCTTCTCTTTTATATCTCACACAAGCCTCAAGGGCTGATTGTGGTTGGTCATCTGACTGTAATGGAGAATGAGCCCAGAACATAGCTGATCAGAGCTCTGAGTATGTGGGGGCAACACAGCTTGTGAAACAGGGGTGTCGGATTGTACCAAGTTCTTTGAGCTTCCATCCCTTCTTGAACTACAAGCTATGCTTTCACGAGAGTGGGCAGAGGGGTTGTCTAAATTCCAGAATGAAGAGGACCAAAGGTGGCCTCCAGCATCTGCTCTAGCTGCCTTGGATTCCCCAGATACCTTATGAAGTTAAAGAACCTCCTGGGGGATGGGAGTGTTTGTTTCTTGATCTAGGTGCTGGTTGCATGGGTATGTTTTATTTGTGCAAATGTATTGAGCTGTGCACTTCTAATGTGTGCACTTTCTGTGTGTATTTAATACTCCAATAAAAAGGTTTTAAATTTTACTGTGAATCTCTCCAAGCCATTACACCTGTGCTTACTTAATTCTTTAATTATCTTCCTTAACGGGGCCCCTCGGTGGCTCAGTCCGTTAATCAGCCGACTCTTGATTTAGGCTCAGGTCATGATCTCAGGGTCCTGGGCTGGAGCAGGAGTCCAACTCTGATCTCAGTCCAGAGTCTCCTTGAGGATTCTCTCTCCCTTTCCCTCTGCCTCTCCCCCCAGCTCTCTCTCACTCCCTCTCTCTATCTCAAATAAATAAATCTTTTAAAAAATAGCTTCCTTACTGGAGGGTATTATGTTGAGTGAAATAAGTCAAACAGAGAAAGACATGTATCATATGATCTCACTGATATGAGGAATTCTTAATTGCAGGAAACAAACTGAGGGTTGCTGGAGTGGGGGGTGGGGTGGGAGGGATGGGGTGACTGGGTGATAGACACTGGGGAGGGTATATGCTCTGGTAAGCGCTGTGAATTGTGCAAGACTGTTGAATCTCAGATCTGTACCTCTGAAACAAATAATGCAATATATGTTAAGGAGAAAAAAAGAAGAAGAAGAAGGTAGCGGGAGGGGAAGAATGAAGCGGGGGAAATCGGAGGGGTAGACGAACCATGAGAGACGATGGACTCTGAAAAACAAACAGGGTTCTAGAGGGGAGGGGGGTGGGAGAATGGGTTAGCCTGGTGGTGGGTATTGAGGAGGGCACATTCTGCATGGAGCACTGGGTGTTATGCACAAACAATGAATCATGGAACACTTCATCTAAAACTAATGATGTAATGTATGGGGATTAACATAAGAATAAAAAAAATTTAAAAAAAATAGCTTCCTTAATGGTCCTTTGTGTGGCTGTGGCACACTATTCCTGTATTGGTGGCCATTCACCATGTTTCCCATATTTGCTCTAGCAAATCTATTCTGCAGGCTTCCAAATCAGGTGAAATAATGTCATCACACTCCATGGACCTCTTCCCCTGACTCCAGGTAAGAACCCAGACAGAATACCTTCAGCAGCTATCTGAGCACTCCGCAAAATGAACTTTAGCAGGAGATTGAGGAAGGAAACCAGACCAGATATAACAGCACTGCAGCTGTTAGTTTTCCGGTTATGTTTCCTTCTCTAGCCTCCTGCCTGAGCATGAACCCTACGGCTCACAGCCTGAAAGTGCGCACTCAGCAGGGACCCTAAGAGCTCAGGATGAGCAGAGAAAATAAGCCCTAGGGAAGAGGGGAGGCCGATTCCAGGAGTTTTCTTGGTGTTTATGTTTTCTTTCCCTCCCACCAGGTCCTCAGACAGACTCAGGACAGAAGCGCAATTCCACCTGCAGCCGCTGGGGGCCGACAGCTGGAACTCAGAAGGAGGAGAGTCCTTGCTGCCCAGAAGAGCTAGGGTCCCAGAACCTGGCGGGGAATACCACTGCCTCTTCTCTCTCTTTGTCCTCCCTCTGCCTGGCCCTGGAAGCAAACCCCAAACACAGGAAGTACGCAGCAGACTGGGACTAAGTACTCAGCTTGCCAAGCTTCCCAGCCAATGGACCAGGAAGGGAGGTGGGGGAGGTTCTGGGAGGTGGTGGAGGTTCTGGAAGGTGGGAGGGGATGTTGGGGGATGGAGAAGAAGAAGCCCCTGAAGAAAGGGACCCGAGACCTCCCAGGCTCGTGCCCCAGCTGTGCGCACCTGATCAGACCCTGGAGGCAATACCCACTTTGAGAGCTTGGGGAAGACCATCCCCAGTCACAGACTGGTCACTGGAGGGCACACGTGGGGCCCATCCAAGCAGCACCTGCAAGGCTCCAGAAAGCTGAGCCAGCGCATGTGGGAACCACAGTCCACAGAAGCCACATCAGCACTTAAAGTCCTAACCTCACCCACCAGCTGGACTGCCTGCCATTAGAGAAACGGAAGTTATAGTTAAAGACCATTCCGACGAGGGGATAGCATTGCTTTATATGTGTGTGGTGGTGGTTTCCTGAAATGGGTGTGTGTTAAACACATAGAAGTGAACACCACCCCAAAATTGTAAGGTATGTAAAATTTGAGAAGTAGTAAAAACGAGAAGAAAAACTTTTCTTCTTCTCGTTATGCACTTTAACTGGAGCAGTTTATTTTATCAAATTACACCTCAGTAAAACTTGAGAAAGACAGGGTGGGAGGGAAAAGTTTGAGGGGAGGTCCATGTTCCTGCCCCCAACCCCTTCATAAATACCTGGCTTCATAAGTTCTTCATAAATTTAAGGCCCAGGGTTCATTGAGACCCCCCAATCGCAGAAGAAGGCTCAGCTCTCGCACGTGAACACAGAGGTCTAGGGCCTGAAGGCAGCCCCTTCCCCTTTCTCTTAACTCTAGATGACTTTTGTACCCCCATTATGCCTGACTGCCATGTCTGTGTGGATTCCCCACACTTATGCTATTCAATTTGATTTTTTCCTGTTAATCAGTCTCATGTCAATTTGATTCTAGGTCCAGCTAAAAGGACCTTGAATGGGACAGGAACTCAGGTTCCACAAGAATAGGATGGGATATTCTTGCTCCCTGACACTTGGCATAGTCAGCAGGATACTTTAACTAGCTGGACACCGCTCACCCCCAACACTGCTGCAGGGTGAGACATCCTTGGGACATCTGACAGAGAGACAGTAGAAGGTAAGATTTCTCACCATGTCAGACTCCTGGAATCCCTATCTGCACAGGCCGATGGAACAAGAGTGATCAGAGTCCATTTTCTCTCTTTCTCAATTTAGATGAGCAGGAGAAAATAGTGTGGAACAAGTTCCTTGGGCTTAGTGACTCTTTGGTTCAATTTGGTTGAGTACTCTTGATTACTGAAGCATTTCATCCTAGACATGGTCTCTGTTTTCCTTGGTCTATATCATATATGTTGTTTGTCATCTGTTGCTAAGAAACATCTTGGAAGCCAAAGCTGCAAAATTGGGAGACACAAGTAGATCACTTAAAACCTATTAGATTGCTCGCCATCTCAAGAGGATTCCCATGATAGGAGGAGCTGGTCATGGAATGGGGTAGATGGACACTAGTCACCCACCAGCCTCAAGAACCTCCATGCAACAAGGTACACTGTATACAACCCACGCTCCCCAACCCCATGGCACATTCCTCCTTGGTGCTATTTAGGCTCCAAGAGACCCAAGGCTAGGATAAACCTGGTAGATTCTTCCGTTTGTTTTCTTCTATGTCCTAAGAGATTGGCTTTATGACCCGTGAGGATATTCTCTTTGATCTCCACCATCCAGGGGGTGCACTCACTGAGGTAAACCTTGGTGGCCAGTTCTATCTCTGTCAGGCTGTGCCAGTTCTCGGGGGTGTTTGTCATGAGAGGTTCCAGCCCATGAGAACCTTTGTGGTCTCAACCCTCATTGCTTGTTAATGCTGGAAAGTCCCACTCCAGAAGCACCTTTGTGATGTCACAGATTAGAGGTCTGTGAGGGGAGGTGTCTCACATTTTCATGGGAGACTGGAGACAGCATTTCCACTATACACCACCTTTACTAACTGTGCACTGAAGGCCTTTGCTTTCTTGGGGTAATTTGGGGCGTAAGCTTCTGGATCATGGAGGCTGCATCATCATCTATGCCCTCTCTGGACACCTCTTGTGTCCTGGGATCAGTCTCAAAAAGGCTTATTGGTTTGAGTTGCTGATAAGAGCTACTCCTCATCAATGGCCAGATGATGGATCCTTAAATTGGCTACATTTTGAAAACAAATACATCTTATAAAGCATTCTCATTGTCCTAGTAATATCATGAGTAGTCCTAAGGACTCCCTTGACAAGATAGAAGTTCGACTTTAAGACAAAAACAAATGTCCCCATGCAGTGTAAACACCTTTGTCTCTTCTTTGTTTGTCTTAGTTTCATTGAGTTTTTCACTGGCATTACAGTTGGTTCCTTTAACTTCTATACATGACTCAGTACTCGTCACAATAAGTGGACTCTTCATGCCCTTCCCCTACCCCACACAGCCCCCTCCCACCTCCCCTCTGGGAACCATCCCTTTGTTCTCTGGAGTTGAGTCTGGTTTCTGGTTTGTCTCTCTCTTTTTTTTTTTCCTTCGTTTGTTGTGTTTCCCCTTCTTAAACTCTGGCCTCGTGTGCCTGTCTTAACTTCCCTTTTGCTACAAGATTTACAGAGCGCACTCTGGCCTGATCTCTAGGTTCAAAGTATCCAGGCTGCTCCTATCCATGCTGAAAGCCAGAAAGTGAATTTCACAAAAGCACCAGGGACTGGCAACAAGGCTCGCTTTGCTGCTACCTTCCAGGGCTCTGTACTCAAGCCCCGCCAGCCTCAGGAATTCTTATACAATGTGTTTGCAGGTGCATCCTTGACCCCCACCATAAAAAACTCATGTCCCCTGGACAGCAGCATGCTTTTATTTTTTTTATTTTTTAAACATTTTATTTATTTATTTTAGAGAGAGAGAGAGTGAGAAAGAGCATGAGAGGGGAGAGGGTTGGAGGGTGAAGCAGATTCCCCACTGAGTGGGGAGCCGGATGCAGGACTTGATCCTGGGATTCTGGGATCATGACCTGAGCTGAAGGCAGTCGCTTAATCAACTGAGCCACCCAGGCGCCCTGTCAGCAGCAGAGCTTTTAAAGTATAAAGCCCTTTACCTCTGCTTTCAAAGCTCCAACCAAATTTAGAGAGGAATTACTAAGATTATTTGACTATATTTACAACCTTCTCTTCACAGAGGGAACAAATGTCCAAAATTTCTTCTACATCCTCCCACAAATGATCAATTGAAGGCTAATATTCAGGGGCTAATAGAAGCCAAACTTACATTGTGTATCCAAAAAAAAAGGCTTTTGTTAAAATTCTTTAGACAGACTGGGCGCCTGGGTGGCTCAGTTGGTTAAGCGACTGCCTTCGGCTCAGGTCATGATCCTGGAGTCCCGGGATCGAGTCCCGCATCAGGCTCCCTGCTCAGCAGGGAGTCTGCTTCTCCCTCTGGCCCTCCCCCCTCTCATGCTCTCTCTATCTCATTCTCTCTCTCAAATAAATAAATAAATAAAATCTTTAAAAAAAATTCTTTAGACAGACTTTACAAAGGCATAAATCTTTTGGTTCCCATTTTAGTTAGAATTCTCCCTGATATAAAGAAGCAAATTTAGTTAACAAGATGGGGCAGTGGCTTGATATTCAGGCTGTAATCCAGGTCTTTGGGGAATGGGGAACAACTGTCCTTCTTGTAGAAATCTCCAGAAAAGGAGAACTACAGCTCTGGAAACAAGTTAAACCCCCCTAGCTCTCTCAACCTCCAAACCTTGCCTAGTCCTCTCAGAATGTTCTTGAATATTATAAAAGATCAGGCTATTGGAACAAAAGTGTTCTGTATTTTTAAAAACAAAATGGTGAATTTTAAATAGCAATTACCCTGAAACTCAAGAAAAACAATTTTTTACGTTCTTTCTCTGACCCTTGAAATTATAAATCTTCTCATGTGTTTGATATGTAAACACAGCCCAAAATCTCCTGAGACTGATGAAGAAAAAAATTAAAAGGAGGGAAAAGAGAGAAATGGGAACTAAAAGAAAAGCTTTTCAAATAAATAAATAAATAAATAAATAACATCAGAAGGAAGTACTTAAAAATTGAGCCTATAATGTCCTATTCATAAATATTAGTAAAAACAAAATTAAAATTTTGTGTTCATCCTGTCTGTGTAGTGTGTGTGTGTCAGTGTATGTTGTGTGAGATATTTTCTCTACCAACGGGAGGTATTGCTAAAATTTACATGCAAAAGATTTCTATTTAGTTATTTGAAAGCAAGCACTTACAAGCATTGAGCATTCTTTTTTTTTTTTTAAAGATTTTATTTATTTATTTGAGAGAGAGAGAGAATGAGAGACAGAGAGCACGAGAGGGAAGAGGGCAGAGGGGGAAGCAGACCCCCCACTGAGCAGGGAGCCCGATGTGGGACTCGATCCCGGGACTCCAGGATCATGACCTGAGCCGAAGGCAGTCGCTTAACCAACTGAGCCACCCAGGCACCCAGCATTGAGCATTCTAAACTCAGAAAGGTAAAAACTAACCCCAACATTTTTCAGGGTCACAGTATTGGGAAAACATTCGGTACTAAAGCTAATTTAAGGTTGTTGGTTTACTTAAAATAGAGTTAGAGTTAAAATAGCCTTTAGAGTTACCAGCCTAAATATAAAACTTTTATTCTGCTTTTGTCAAATAAGGTCATGCTATCTCTATTGCAAATTTGATCAGGAGAAAAAGAAACCTTAGAATAATCTTTGATTATACCTAATGCCTCATGAAGTTTTAGGAGCAGTTTGAGTGTACTTGTTAAAAACAAGTTAATTAACAGATGTAAATAAGATAAAATAGTGAACAGAGATTTATCTACTTTTCTCTTATTATTAAGAAACTAAAGATAAATCTAATAAACAGAGTTCATGCTTTATTGAAATATTGTATTATGAAAAAAGCACATTTTCAAAAATTCCAAATATATTCATCAACTTGTCAATCTAAAGAATTCAGCTGTAACCGAGCTCACAGTTGCTTACTACCCTGATTTCACTGGATATTAAGGTTTCAAAGCATTAAGAATTCTGATAAATGTAACTAAGACCACTAGAAATAACAAGGGAAACAACTCTGTTTGTGAAGAAAGTAAAATACGTGCTGTTTGTAAGAAAAACTATGAAGGAAAAAAAGACATATTTGTTGAGGGGAAAGAAAATAAGTTTGTCCTTAAGTGAGACTGGTTATTTCAAGAGAAAACATTTAGGACAAAATCTAAATATAAAAAAAAGAAATTCTAGAAGATTTATGAAGGAAGGATCCTTGGAAAGAAATTTTATGTGTGGCCAATACTGGCTAAGATTATGATACATTTAAATGACTAAATGAGTTTTAACATCAAAAATGCACCAGTGCGAAGTTTTTGTTTTCTCTTTGTTAAAAGTCCAGAGTTTTCTTGAACTATTGGTTTGTTCTCCATAAGAAATTGTAAGTAAAACTTTTTCTTTATCACTTAAGTTTTCTGCCTAAAAAAAACATGATTCTGGTTGACAAAGTAATTTCCTGTGTTTATCACGTCTTTGATTACTTAAGAAAACTGGGTCTTAATATGAAGGGAATTACATTTTGCTCACAATGATGTAACCTTCTGTGTTTGCATTGAGTATCTTTTATTGTCATTTTGGTTAAAAGGATAATTAAATATTGTTTCGGGGTGCCTGGGTGGCTCAGTCGTTAAGCTTCTGCCTTCGGCTCAGGTCATGATCCCAGGGTCCTGGGATCAAGCCCCGCATCGGGCTCCCTGCTCAGCCAGGAGCCTGCTTCTCCCTCTTCCACTCCCCCTGCTTGTGTTTCCTCTCTAGCTGTCTCTCTCTCTGTGTCAAATAAATAAATCTTAAAAAAAAAAAACTGTTAAAAATATTGTTTCATAATGGTTTGTAACCCCATTCAATCAAACATTCAAACCATTTTGATATTTTGTGACATACTTCCCAAAATCAAATTCTAAAATAAAGTCTTTTGACCACAGTCTGGGGTGTCCCACAGGGCTCGTGGAACATTTCAGAGATTTTGTGGCCAATTAAACTAATGAGTGTTATTTGGTACCTTACCTTCTATGGGAAGCATTGCCAAATAAGTGATATGAATTTCTTAGATATAATATTAAAATACATGTCCTAAAAATTATATGAAACTTCTAGAAATCTGATGTCCTGGTATGATATTATCTCAAAATTTTGTGAGTCACAGAAATAACCAGATTTCCTTGTCAGCTGCACTGGAAAGAACTCTAATCAGATCTCCAAACTTGGCCATTTCTAAGCCTTTCTCTCATTTACAGACAGTTACACTTATACTCAGATGCCTCAATAAACATGCAGATGTGCTTCCTTTTCAATGAGATTCATGGAAAAAACTCTGAGTACAAGTTTCTGATAACCTTAAGACCATAAATCTGAATGAAGTGAAAATATCCAAAAGTAATACAAAAACTGGATTGAAGCAGAATCAGAATTAATAACATGACTCTGAACAACTTGAGAATAATTATACTCTTTATGACTTTTCTTTGAAATGTTGCTATTTTTTAATGCTTTGTTTTTGCAGATTTAAGGAAACTTTGTCTCTTAAGCCAACTGACTTACAGCAATTTGATAAAATAAAATACACCGTTGTGAACAAATGGAAACATTTCTCTTTGCTCCTTACCTGAACCCTCCAGATTTCAGAAACTGTCAGTGGGTATTCTTCTATTTTTATGACAATCTATTTATTTGCTTCAGTTCAGTAAGAATCTGTTCTCTTTATGACTGGACACAGTTGGAAACACTGGTTATAGGTACAAGATTTGGACTGGAATGTCCAATCTGGGGGGACATGCATAGGCTCAGGTGTGACCTGACAGCTGTTGCTCAGGTTGACTTTATGGAGTCAATAGAGCCCCTTGGAAATACCAGACTGATACCTTGTTTACAGAGTTCTCAGCAGTCTTACCAGGTGTGTAAAAAGGTCACTTCCTGGCAGGTGCAGGATGTCTGGGGGACTTAGAGAAGAGAGGAACTCACCCAAATCTATAGGCATTACAGGCAAAGTCTGATGGCAAGTATTTGGTTTGTCTTCTGGCCTTGAGAGGCTATTAAACTTCATGTAGAGATTTTTTTTCTAAGATTTTATTTATTTATTTATTTGAGAGAGAGAGTGAGTGGGGGGACAAGCAGAGGGAGAGGGAGAAGCAGACCGCCTGAGTACAGAACCTGACGCAGGGCTCGATCCCACAATCCTGAGCCGGTATCTCAACCTGAACCGAAATTAAGAGCTGGTCACTGAACTGAATGAGTCACACAGACACCTCTTATGTAGAGATTCTCTTAGAAAACTTCTAGCAAAGCAGTTTAAGATACAGCTGCAAGCCAGCAAAAAAAGAAAAAATGAAATTTTGCCATTTGCAACGTCGTAGATGGAACTAGAGGGCATTATGCTAAGCAAAATAAGTCAATCAGAGAAAGACAAGTATCATATGATCTCAGTGATATGAGGAATTTGAGAAACAAGACAGAGGATCATAGGGGAAGGGAGGGAAAAATGAAACAAGATGAAACCAGAGAGAGAGAGAGACAAACCATAACAGACTCTTAATCTCAGGAAACAAACTGAGGGTTGCTGGAGTGGTGGGGGTGGGAGGGATGGAGGGGCTGGGTGATAGACGTTGGGGAGGGTATGTGCTATGGTGAGCACTGTGAATTGTGTAACACTGATGAATCACAGATTTGTACCCCTGAAACAAAGAATACATTATATGTTAATAAAAAAATAATTAAAAAAAAGATACAGCTGCAATTCTTGCTGCACTTATGTAAATAATCAGGCCACGGTTTTTTGGAAACTAGATTTATTTTGCAAACAAATTCATGTTAACTTGGTTATCTTTGGTAATAACGAGGGTGATTATAGAGACAAAAGATATTTCAATAACACATCTTTGTACGTATTAGATTTTAATACTAATCATTATAAGCGGGACTAGGTCCTGATTTCTTCCAGTATCCTCCACTGCCCGGCTACGACTCTCCATGCTAGCATTTTGAGTTTTCTCCCCTTTCTGACTTGAATCATTGAGAATGAAAACTGCCCCTTTTCCTGAACAGCTTGATGTACACTTCAGAGAAATCAGCACAATAGCTCACACATAGACAATCTTTGTGCCATTTGCTCAATGGGCCACTCAGATCACCAGAGACATTTGAACTACAGACCCGGAGGTTCTGTCTGATTGCCACAACCTGCCTTCACTCTACCTGAAGATGCTTCAAGTTGACATCTAGAAGTCTGTTCCCCTGGCTGCCCTCAGAACTCGGAGACTGGCTTAACATTTGATCCAGTCATTAACCATTGTTTTCTTTTTGTTTCTATAGAAATGCCTCTTATTTAATACCTGATGACTTACTCTGTAGTCCTGATGTTGAGAATACACCTGCATCTCTGTCTTCTGAAATGAGTTTGCCTAAACTGACCTACTGTCAGTCCTAATAGGCCAGTTCAATGGGAAGAAACATCCCACCAGCGTAACTTTTAATGTGTGAAACTTCAGAGAAGTTTAAATTTAAGTTTTCTCTGATGAACCCAACTACATGGCAGAGCAAACATTTGTCTACAAAACATTTACTGTTCCTAATCTTCCTGTGAATTGTGTTCCTCCTCTTTGAAGTCTCAGAGCCCCGCCCTTCTTCTTAATTCAGGATGAAATTTATACCTCTTTTTGCCTGACTGCCATGATTGTGTGGATTCCCTGTATGTATGCTATCAAATGTGATTTTCTCCTGTTAATGTCGATTTCATTCTTAGTCCAGCTAGAAGAACCTTGAAGGGGACAGGAACTCTTGCTCCCCTTCCCTCTCCAGGGCTGGCCCAACTCACCCCTACTCCTCCTGTTGGTAAAGCCCTTGGCTGCTCTGCCTCCAAACCCCGCACCCTGGCAAGGCCTTCTGAGGGTAGCAAGTGGCAGAAAGAGGGCCCCAAGGGCTTTGTCTTAGGAAGGCTAGCCTGGTGGAGGCGGGTGGAGAGGGACTCCCTGGGCCCATGGACCAGATGTTGAGACAGATAGACTTTAGGAGTGAAGATGACAAGAAATTGCATTCTGAGCACATCTGAGCTGCTCACAGGGTGGACCGCTCTACAGAGGTGCCAGTAGCCAATGGAAGTCCAGAACTGGGCTGGGGAAGGGGGTGGCAGGAAGTAGGTGTGCAGAGACTGGAGGTGGTGGCAGAGAGTGGGGCAGAGACCCTCTCCAGAGACAAGGTCATCAGGGACAGACACTAGGGGATGCTGAGGTGAGGGGCCACAGCAAGAAGAGGGCACACCTCATCACGTCAACCATACGATCCAAAGAACGGCACTGCCTTTCTCCTAATTAAGGAAATTAGGAAGTAACTGAAGAAAAAAAAATTAAGGGAAGTAGATGAGAGAAATTGAAAAAGATTAATTTAAGAAAACGAAGGCAGTTGGCCTCTGAGCTCAGTTCCAGTCTCTGGAGGGCCGGGGGCATCAGCTGAGCACCAGGGAGACAACCTAGGCAGGCAGGACATGTGGCTGCTCCCGGTTCTGTTCCTTCTCATCATCCAAGGTGAGTGGGGCAGGGGCTTCAGGACGGAGCACCTGCAGGGCTGGGGCGGGACACAGACAGGGTTTATCCTGGGGGAAATGGCAGGACATTTCACTCACCAGACACTAATTCTTTAAAAAAAATTTTTTTTTTTTAGTTTTGTTACCTGACAGGTACTAAGTTGGGTTTTGGGAAAAGAAACATAAAATGAACAACACAAATGGTGTCTGTCTTCTAGTGCACTACTTCTCAACCTTGGCAGATAGCTGGATAGACATATGATGGATGGATGCATGGATGGAGCATGGATGGATGGATAGATGATAGATAGATGCATACATGGGCACATACATATGCATATATACACATACATAAATGCATGAATTCCTAAGGAACTTGGAGGGAGCACAAAAGCTCAAGCTCCAAGTGAGACCCACTCAAGCAAGGTGGGGTTCAGCTATCTGGATTATTTATAAACCTGCACTACTGGTCTTGACTTGTAGCTAGAGCCGGGATCTCTTCTGAAGAGCTCAGATACAGGGAGGAAGACAGGCAGCAAAACCAGGGGTGATAGGATCTCTGGAGAGTTGTTCAATCCCACACATCAGGCTGCCCAAGTCTCTGCTCTGGATGAGCCAAGGAACAGACCATCGTCCAGGGTCATAAGTGCAACAACGGAGACAGGGACAAAGTACTCTGATGGCACCCAGAGCAACCCAGTTAGCTGCAGAACCAGAGACACCATAGAAGAGACACTGTTTGAGCTGAGCCTTGAGGGATGAATAGAAGGCTTGATTAAGCAGAGCAGAGAGAACATTCCAAGTAGAGGGAACAGCTTGTGTAAATATAAGGAGACACAGAAGAGCAAGGTGTGTAGTAAAACAACAAGCAATCACCTGTGTGAATGAATGTGTACGTGTGAGTGTGTATGTTTACTTCCATGGATGGATTCGGAGGGTGAGGGACTTTAGGTGTTTTGGGGTTAGAGTGTCAGGGGTTGGGTAGGGAGGGGGCCGCACTGTCTCACCAGCTCTAGGATTCAGAAATACACCTGGGGTGCAGTGTGCGTTCTGCACTGCTGGGGAGAGGTGTTGGCAGAGGGCAAGGGAGGGGTTGTGGTCAGTAGGATCGAAGTGAGCAGAGGCCCCTGTATTGGGCAGTTAGGAGCCCCAAGGGGGACATCCAAGAGAGGAGACAACTAAAAACATACTGCAGGGGATTAAGAGACAGGTGGGATGTGGCAATTAGACAGAGAGCAGAGGCTCCTGGCTGGTCTTCAGGGCATTACCAGATGCCCCAGCATCATCCACACCATCCCAGGGCTCAAGGGAGGATGACATGAATGTTGGGTTTCTGTCTTCTAGGCCACTTCTCCATCTGCCAGGAAAGAACTGTGAGAGGCACAGAGGGGGGCACACTGACGACAAACTGTGAGTATGGCCGAGGGTGGGAACCCTATAAGAAGTGGTGGTGCCGCGGGAAGAACTAGAATTCCTGCAGAATCCTTGTAAAAACCACCGGGTCAGAGCAACTGGTGAAGAAGGGCAGAGCGACCATCCAGGACTATCACAACCAACGCACAATCACCATGACTTTGGAGGGGCTCCGGCTGGATGACACAGACACATATTGGTGTGGAATTGAGAGAATCGGAGAAGACTTGGGGTACAAATTTTCCGTGATTGTCGACCCAGGTAGGCACTACGCCCTCCTGTGTCCTGGAGCCCTGGTACCACCCACAGAGGAGTCAGGACTGTTCCTCTGTCTTCCCAAATGGATGGAGAAGAGTCTCTAAACTTGCCTGAGACTCCACCTGTGTGTGCGTGTGCGCGTGTGTGTGCATGCGTGAGCAAGTATGGTTGGGGGCACCAAGAGTCTGGGAAAGACTGGAAGAAAGAGCAAGCCCCACATCTCTGCATGTCTCCAGCTGCTCTCCCCAGAGGGAGCAGAGGAGCAGAGACTCGGCTAGGACAGGCTTGTCCAGGGAAGGCAGCTCCTCTTTTCCTGGTCACGTCCACGCTCAGTGCAGCCCCAGGCTGAGTGGGGCCTTGTCAGGTGTGCAGGGAGGAGTGGGTGCTAGAAAGCCATGGTCCTGATGGTCTCAGCTACAGGACAAGAGACCCTCTCCCTGCCCCCTCCTTCTTCCCCTCCTTCCTCTGGCAACATAAGCACAAAGGAGCAGGCGAGGGACTCTGAACCCATTTCTGGGAGACGGAAAGGCAGACTCCACCAGAGTGCTGGGAACCCCTCTCTGGGGCTACCTCTGAGCCTTGGAGGGGACTCTGGGCTCCACTAGGGCCTCCCTGGAGACAGGCCTGGAAAGGGAGTCAGGCTGTAGCCCCACACACACAGCTCCAGATCTGGACCCCTCAGTCTTCTCTCCAACATACAGACCCACAGACACACAGACCCAGAGACTAGGTAGGTAATACATCTGATACTCATTAGCTCATTTACAAAGCAGAGAAAAGTCTCTTCACACTTAGCAAATGCAAAATGGTGTGCAAATGTGCCCACTGGACAGGTATGCTGGTAGAATGTTCCAGAGATTAACTGAAAAAGACAACAAAGGTGGGTGGATGTGTGCAAGACTGCAGGAGAACTGGGGCCAGAGATTTGGAGTCTGGACCCTCCAACCAGATAAGCCTTCGCTGGCAGGCCTGGTGTGATAAGAAAGGCCCCGGGGAGGCAGGCTGGACCCCAGAAGACAGCAGGGGCTGTGGGCTCTGGGCGGCTACAGGAGACGGGGGAACCCTCGGCTAGCCAGCTCGTGGGTCACAGTGCTTCAGGGCAGGTGGCACACAGCCTGCTTTGGGCAAGGCTGAGACTCAGAGAAGAGCTGGCCTGGCTGATTGAAGGCTGCAGGGGTGGGAACGTGGCTCTGACGTGCTCAGCTGTGCCAAACAGACCCTGAGATTGAGCTGAATGTAATTGCTCCAGAGCTCCCCACCCAACATGCCTCCCCCGGTGGTGAACTGCTGTTTCTCTGCAAATGAAATAATTGCATGTTTGGAACAGGAAACCAAAAAGATGCAAGAGCAGACCAATGTGCCTGAGTGATGAGGCTAAGGCAGAAGCTTCTTCACCCTGGGGGTGGGGAGTGGAGAAGGCCATGGGAGCCACCTGCGTCACACTCACCACCCTGCCCTGCCCTGTGTGTTTAGCACCAGATCCAACAGATTTTCCCAAACCTGTGACAAGACCCACAACAGCCAGTTGGGATTCCACATTTCTATTTACCCTGGGCATCAACAGCACCCAGCCCGTGACTCTGATCAACCCCGACAGCAGGTGAGCAGAGCTGGACCCCAGCAGACCTTTCCCACTGCTGCCCTGTGACCGCTTCCCACAGGGCACTCTCTCAGGGACCCCCCCCTCTTGGCCCCACTGAGGTTTCCTATGCAGGGGAGAATCAGCAAGGTCTGCACTAGGCCCCCCTCTTTATACCTCTGAGCACTTAAAAAACTCCCCACTCTGCAAGAGGAACCTAGACAAAGTTCTTCAGCTGGGCTGCAGGAGAGAAGTCTCTGGCCTCATTCTGACCTGCCTCCCAACCCACAAGAACCACAAAGAGGTGTAGGTGGTTCCAGCCTCAAGTATGCCAGAAGAGAAGTACTCTGTATTCCTTTCCTGTGGCTTCTGGAACAAACCACCACCAAACCTGGTGGCTTAAGACAAAAAGAGTTTTATGATCTTATGGTTCTGGAGGTCAGAAGTCTGAAATGAGTCTCCCTGGGCTAATGTTAAGGTGTTGGCAGGGCTAGTTCCTTCTGGAGGCTCTAAGGGAGAAGATCTTCCTTGTCTTTTCCAGCCTCTGGAGGCCCTGCACCCCCTGGCTCCGGGTCCCTTCCATCCTCACAGCCAGCAGTGGTGGTTGAGTCCTCCTCATACCACATTACCAGGATACTGGCTCTCCCCTGTCCTTTCATTTATAAACACACTGCTGATGACATTAGGTCCACCCAGGTAACCCAGGATAATCTCCCCATCTCAAGGTCAGCTGGTTGGCAATCTTAACTCCATCTGCATCATGACTTCCCCCTTGCCATGTACCCTAACACATTCACAGGTCTGACACCTCTCGGGGGGGGGGGTGTTATTCTGCCCACAGATGGTCACAAGCAGGTGCCTGTTCCATGAATTCAACCCTGTCCTCCCTGAGTGCTAGGGAAACGCTGGGAAGGAGTGGGATGCTGTGATTCCTGCTTTCTCACATTCCCAACATGGTAGAGAGGCTGGGACATCAACCTGAAGGCCCCCTGCCCCATCAAGAATCATCCAAAGACAACCAATTAGCTCTTTCATCAAAGGGCAAACACACTGCCCCATTTTCACCCCATCAGAGACCAGGGGGTAGGTGCATTCCCTCCCTGGGTCCCGCCTCCCAGAAACACCCTCCACCACCTTCCTTCCAGCCCCAGTTCTACTTCTTTCCCTTCTGCAGGACTCTATTCCTGGGAACCGGGCCCCACTGGATAGTTTGTTCCGTCATGGCTCTGAATGACGCAAGGCACTTGGCTATGCTTCATGATGAGCTTCTGTCCTGCTGGTGACTGTTTGGAGTTGTTCTGTTGAGTGGGGAGTGGAGGGTGCAGGACTTTGAGGAGACCAAGGAGCATAGGAGGAAGTCTGCAAGGTGGAGAGACGGGACAGCAAGCCCACAGTGAATGGAACTTATGAAAAGAGCACAGTAGCTTAAAGGATATTTTGAGGAAGGGCAAAGCAGCATGCCCTCTCTCTTTCCAGAAAACCACCTGTGAAATCCAGTGACCCATCATGCTCAAGGAAGGTGAAGGACAGAGCAAGGTTGGTCTGCAGGGGATCCTGGCCTTGCTTGTGGAGGAGAGGATGAGGCCGATGGTAAAGGGGTCAGACAGTTGATTAATAAGACGAACCACCAGGGGGACACGTAAGCAATGGCCCATCATCCATCTAGACCCCGTGTCCACCATACAGGTTGTATGAGAGAGAACACCTCATATGTGCTACCATGTGGGGTCAGAGCTAGGAGAGACCCCACCCAGGAGAACCCTGAAGGTAAATAGCCAGGTGGACAGGGGTGGGGGATCTTCATCTGCTTCAAAGAGGTAGTATTAGATCAGAGATGGAAATTTGGGCAGAATTGACACAAGGTAGGACACAAGTAGAATGAAAAGACACGCAAAGGTAAACCCTTGAGCTTTGCTGGCCTGAGGTGAGGTGGAGGGAAATTGTAGGAGGGTAACCAAAAAGCAGGATGAAATCAGGAGGCAGAGGTGCTGGACCCCAGGTTAAGCCTGCAGGGAGGCCCCTAAAGGCTTAGCCTTGGTTGGGCAGCATGGCTGTGCCCTCAGAGGGGCTTCCCTGGCAGGAACCAATGCTTATCTCTCCTGCAGGTCTGGGCTCAGGAGTCAGGTCAGGGAGGAAGGGGCTGGGGCTGTCCCTAAAGAGGGAGCTCACTGATGTCACCCTGTTCCTTGCACAGGGCCCTGCTATGCAGCCTTCTCTTTGTGCTCTTGAACTTTGTGAAAGTGTCCCTGCACAGGGTCCTGCCGTGGACTGTGGTGTGGCTGATCCAGAGTCGGGGGGACCCAGGGGGAGAATAGAGTCAGCCTGAGCAGGAGAAGCACAGCTCCCACGCCATCAACACCCCTGCACCCTCTGACCTCTCAGCAGGAAATGGGCAGTGGTTGAAGTTCCAAGAGAGATCTGGTCCCTGTTAGGTGGGGACTCCCCTCATCCTGACCTCAGGAATAAACTCTGGCTCCCTCCCTGCTCTGCACAGGTCTGGGACCCTGGCCTCCACAGTAGCAGCCAAGAAGCCTCCTGTGTGGATCCTCCTGATGCCTCTTTTCTTTATAATCCTAGAGTGGCTCTGCCAAGGATAATGGACTATTACAGCATTCAGTACTCTGGCCAATGTGGGTTTTAAAATCCAGACCATCCGGTAACTATAAAGTCAGAATTAAACCAAAAAGCTTCCTAGTGTTCCACATGGTCAAAGACCCACGATGGGCCAGGTGTACAGAGGTCTGCTGATTCCACCTCCTCCTGGAGTAAGAATAGCCTGAACGTAAGATAGAAGACAAGGTTGGGCCATCTCTGACCTGCATCCCATCTGTTTGCTCAATACATTTCCTATTAAATCTATGGCTATCCTGGGCTCTTTTGAGATTATTTCTTTGGGACACTATTTCAGTCTTTTATATGTGAGAGGACGACCCTTCCATCCTAGAGGGTCCAAAGTGACTCTAAATTGAATGCTAGAATCATAATGTGTCTGGCAACTGAGAGGTGGAAGACAAGAGAAGGGAGAGACCTAGATGATGCCTTTTAATCCCCTCAAAGAGTTCCCAACGAGGGCTCCCCTCATATAGATGTGAAATTTCACTGATGGCCAGGAGTGCATAAAGAAAAGCATAGGGACTTGGGTTTGGAAGTTATTTTCTGTGTTTGTATTTTTAATTTTTTTTTTTATTAGAGAGAGAGAGAGCATGCCAGCTGGAGGGGAAGGACAGATGGAGGGTGAGAATCCCAAGCAGACTCCACGCCCAGCGTGGAGCCTGATGCAGGTCCCGATCTCATGACCCTGAGATCATGACCTGAACCGAAATGAGGAGTCTAATGCTTAACTGTCTGAGCCACCCAGGCACCCCTATTTTCTGTATTTTTTAAAAAAGAGTATCATGGTATATATACCTCACATATTAGAAAGCCTTTGCAAGGGGTGCCTGGGTGGCACAGTCGTTAAGCATCTGCCTTCAGCTCAGGTCGTGATCCCAGGGTTGTGAGATAGAGCCCCACATTGGACTCCCTACTCAGTGTGAAGCTTGTTTCTCCCTCTCCCGCTCCCCCTGCTTGTGTTCTCTCTCTCTGTCAAATAAATAAATAAAATCTTTTTAAAAAAAAGAAAATTTAAAAAATTTTTAAAAAAGAAAGGCTTCACAAGCTAGGTGTACAGTTCAATGAGCCTTTTTAAGTATGAATACTTGGGTTACTGTCATTGCAATCAAGATTTTAGGGATGTGGATATCTGACTATAAATTTGTCAAAACTAAATGAAACTACTCTTTTTCCCTGTGTAAGTAATAAGTGTTTTGTGGGGAGGGGCTTTGAAACAATGTAAATATCCATGTGTCCTTGTATCTACAGCAGTGGCCTCCAAGGACAGGGGACTCAGCCGGTGGTCACAAGAACAGTTCATTTCTGTCCCTCCATTTGTCCCTTAGCCCTCCTGGTCCTGCAGGTGCAGGGCTCCAGGGACAGTCAGGACTTCTTCATCCAGACAGGACAAAGGAGGGCCTGAGATCTGTCCCCATCATGCCTGTGATGCTGTCCATCCCCCTGCCAGCTCAGACCACCATCATCCCCTCTTGGTTTGACCTAAACTTTGGCCTTTCCACCCTCCCACGCTCCCCCACCCCCAGCAGAGCAAGGGCAAGCCAGAATGCTGGGCCCTTCATGTTTAACTTCCTCCCACTCACACATCAGAAAATAACACAAGTCTTTTTCTATTTTAATTTTCAAAGGTATACATATTTCCTCCCAACAAAATGTTGGGGTTTGGGAGGGGTTCTCTTCTACATACATTCTTCCTGGGCTCTGCTCTTTTTTGTGTCCATATTTTTTGAACCATTTTTGGGGAACTATATCTCTTTTCTGAGCTCCTTTTTAGTGAGGTCGTTGTCTGTCATTTCTCTGAGACTGAGTGGACCTATCTGACCTCTTGCTCTGTGTCCTGGACCATTTCCTCTCTGAAGCAAATTCACCAGCCACCTTTTGCTGGCTCTCTGTTCCTCTCCTTGAGCCCATTAGAGAAGGCGCTGGTTCGTTTTTGGCTCGAGCTTTCCTTTGAAGGAGGTCGGGGCTTCGCCAAAGCAGGTGTGTCGGGGCTGGGTGGGGGGCCTTCTGCCGCAGCGGGTGGCTTCTGGTGGGGAACAGCTCCGCCACGTGCTGACACCTGAGCCCAAACGGTTCTGGGTCTCGTGTCAGGAAAGGGCGAGACCTCAAGGCCCAACAGCCTGCGTGTTACCGTGTGGGAGCTCCGGGCCCGCGGTCCCCGCCGCAGGGCTGAGTCACAGAGGGGCCCTTGACAGCAGTCAGCACCCTCCCCACAGCCGCCGTGCCCACGGCAGAGGCAGCACATTCCTCTTTACCGTCTTGCCCGACCCTAGAACGGATAGAGGCCGAATGGTTCCGTTACCCGTGCTTAGATTTTCCTTACTTTGTCATGTCACAGATCCTGTGGTCAGGAATTCCAGCAGGTTGAGACAGGGACGGCCTGTCTCTGCTCCATCATGTCTGGGGCCTCAGTTGGGAAGACATATGCTGGTGGGGTGACTCACATGGCTGGGTGCCACTGTCATCCGGAAGCTTCTTTGCCCGCGTGTCTGGAACATGAGCCAGGGTGACCCAACCAGAGCTCAGTCCTGACTGTTGACCCGAGATCCTACAGGTAGCCTCTCCATTTGGCTGCCGGGTTCTGAGTGGGAGAGCCCCCAGAGCCAGGATTTCTAGAGACTGAGGAAGGGGCTACGGGGTTCCTCCTGGCCTGGCCTCGGACGTCACTCAGGGTCACTGTCACCAGGCTCTATCTGGGCCTTCCGACGGGGACAAACATTGGTTCTTGGAGGGTGAAAAAATGCTACTCTTTTCGTATATAAAACATAGATGATCGATTGGTAGAGGATCAACTGATCAATAGAACATGGACATATACAGTATATCTTTGGTATTAAAATGTCATAGCGCGGCGGGGTAGGGGTGCACTTCTAGGAAGAGAAAATGAGTCAACAGGCTCCTTAGGAGGCTAACTATGGAACAACGTTTGGGAAGCTCTGCTCTGGGCTACTGGCTGCAGTGGTCACAGCCCACCCAGACTCAAGGGGAGGGGACATAACCCCAACTCTTAATAAAAGGAGTGTCAAGAAATTTGCAGTCCCGTTTTCTAACTGCCACATGGAATAATATTACTCTGGTGTCTTCACATCACATCAAAGAACGAGGAGCCCGGAAGGGCTGAGCCCCCTGGCCCCAGTCAGAAGGCCAGGGAACAGACTTGGATCTGCCCCAGAGTCAGCCTGGGGCTGGCCCACACGGCATTCCTGCAAGTGCATCTGTGTACTTGAAAGGTCAGTTCCCAAGCCTGCAGGGCACCATGTGGCCCCAGGTGTAAATAGTAGGCAGACACAACGATGTTCTGCAATTTCTCTGCTTTACTCACAGATCACAGACTGCATCCATGAATTGCATGAACTTATGAATATGTTTTGTTCGGGTCACAATATTTTTTAAATGGAGTGTGTTGCCTACACGTAAATATGAGCAATTTCACTTCTGGTTTCTCTTTTAAAAGCAGAAACGCCAGAAAACAGCGGGTCCTGCATGGAGAGTGTTTAAGACCTTCCTGCAGCTTCCTAGGGCTTCCAGGATACCATTAAAGCACACAGATTAGAAAGGAAGAAATAAAATTGGCCCTTTGTGCAGATGACATAATTGTGTAGAAAATCTCAAGGAATCTACAAAAAAAAAACCCAACTGCCAGAACTAAAAAATGAGTTTAACAAGTCACAGGATAAAAGATCAATACACACACACATACACATACATACACACATAAACATACCCACATACATGTACACACATATACACACACATACACACACACAGTCCTATTTCTATACTAGCAATGAGCATGTAGAAACTGAATTGAAACACACGGTGCCGTTCACAGCTGCTGGACAAGAAGAAGAAACACCTGGTATAAATCTAACAGAACATGTGCAACATCCATATACTAAAATTTTTTTTAAAAATTTTATTTGTTTGACAGAGAGAGACACAGCGAGAAAGGGAACACAAGCAGGGGGAGTGGGAGAGGGAGAAGCAGGCTTTCCGCCGAGCAGGGAGCCTGATGCGGGGCTCGATCCCAGGACCCCGGGATCATGACCTGAGCCAAAGGCAGACGCTCAACGACTGAGCCACCCAGGCGCCCCTCCATATACTAAAATTTACAAAACTTGGGTGACCTAAGCCAAGGAATATTTAAATAAATCGTGAGAGGTACCATATTATCCACACAGGAAAGATGTCGATTATCCCAATACGATCTATAAGTTTAAAACGATTCCTATCGGGGCGCCTGGGTGGCTCGGATGGTTAAGCGTCTGCCTTCGGCTCAGGTCATGATCCCGGGGTCCTGGGATCGAGCCCCGCATCGGGCTCCCTGCTCAAGTGGGGAGCCTGCTTCTCCCTCTCCCTCTGCCATTCTTTCCACTTGTGCTCTCTGGCTCTATCTCTCTGTCAAATAAATAAATAAAATCTTTAAAAAAAAAAAAAACGATTCCTATCAAAATCTCAGCAAGACTGTTTTGGTAGACAAACTTACTCTAAAATTTATATGGAAAGGTAAAGAAACTAGAATACTTAAAAATAAGCTTGAGAAAGAATAAAGTACATCATAAGCTTCTCTCTTGCCCAGCATTGTGTTTCCTACATCGCCCTGTGTGTGTTTTATCATATGGTCCACATGTGCCTCTTTGCTTGAATTTCTCCGTCCGCAGAGTCCTGGGCCAGTGCCAGTTCTCCTCAAGGGGCCACGAGGGGCCCTGCCCTAGCAGAAGCCATGCCGGGACTCAGGTTCCGAGCGTGGCCACCCAGCTGGCGAACACAGCGCTCAGGAGCTCAGAGCATTTTCTGGAAACCGGCATCACGAGCTCAGGGAAGGCTTCACATGGCGGAGACAAGAGGGCTGGTCTAGACACAAGGAGCTGAGTGGAGCCGGGGACGCGTGCTTGTGACAGACTGTGTATGGCCCTGCACACTTCCAGAGAGGAGCCACTGACAAGCATTTGAAACCAACTGAGTCCTTTCTGGGGCTGGTATGCCCCGTGGTGGCTGTGGCATCACGCCATCCCAACTGGGAAGTATTTCTTCACCTCTGTGTCCTGTGTCCTTCTTTGGAAAACTATGTCTGCTTGTCCTGTGGAGAGCACCAGCTGTTGACATGTGACTTCAGCCAGACTTCTACTGAAGTGGACCATCCATCACCTCTGTGCACAGGAGGCCCTCCCAGTTGGGGAATTCCAGGAGTGATGTTAGGGGCACCCACTACTCTTCTCACTACTGCTCCAATCAGCGCCAGAGCTTTAACCTGAAGTTCCTCAGTCATGGCTGGCCCAGGCAGAGAGGTGCTGAGCCCAGCCATACACTCCCTGGTCTCAGGGACACAAGTGAAGTTGAAGCCCTGTGAGCCCAAGGATGGAGGTTGTGACGGACAAGTCCTCACGGAGCCTCCTGGCTGCAGGAAGGAGGTGGTTATTGCCCTGGGGAACACTGAACTGAGAAGCTTTTGTGGCAAGGAGAAGCATAAAGGGCCAGGCTTTCCAGCAACTTCCAGAGAATTCTTGCCCTTGGGAGGTAGGCATGAGGGCAAGGAGCTAAGGGATCTGCAGCAGAGAAAGGAGGACAGGAGACTCATCCTTCCTGCACCTGAGGACTCAGAGCAAGTGTCCTCTAAGACCCAAGATTCTCCCTCAAGACACTGGAACAATACCCTCAAAAAGACCTGGGTCCCTCCAGAATCCAGGCACTGCTGCCCCCCTGCCCTGGAGTCCAGAGTCTGAAGGTCTCTCTTGTCCAGTCTGAAGGGCTACATTCCTGGACAGGCCATTCCTGGGGACGGTGTACTACATTGTGGATTATCCTCATTAGGCTTATTTCCTCCACAGCCCCTCTGAGGCCTGTTCACCCAGAGGACAGCACCCACCAATGTCAAGAACAGGGGAAGCTTCAGGAAGACCAGGAGCAAGAAGTGGACACTGCTGAGCAAGGACCTGTGGAGGGACATAGGGACAGGAAATGACTGGCTCCTCAGGGGGAGGCCCAGGACACTTGTCTCCCAACCAATCCCTGTGCTCTGACTCTAGAGCCCTCATAACTCAGGATCAAACCTGGAAAGGACACGTGCCCAGGCAGCCCCTCTCTGGGGCCCCATCACCTCCCCTCCCTTGACCATGAACTGCCCCCGGGAATCCTGTTAAGGAGAGGTGATGGGGCAAAGAGAAGAAGGGCCCAGGAGTGCCTGCTTTCCAGAGGTTTCCTCTCTGTCCTTTCCTCTCACATTTCTCCTTATCAACTGACTTCTTGAAAGCCACCCCCATTCTCACTTTAAAGCCCTGACCCTTATTCTCGGCCCTGCAGGGCCAGACAACAACATGGCAGCCCTTTCTGGGGATCTTGGGAGGAGGAAAACAGCCTGGAGCGAGCCCATCTCTCTCCGTACCCCACAACTAGCTCCTGGATCTCTGGTACAGCAAAGACCTTTGTAGGGAAGCCCAAGTTAGGGCCACAGAACCAGAAGCCAGAGTCCAGAACCAGGTGGGGAAGGGGAGGGGGAGGGGTGGGCATGGGAGGAGCTGCATGTCCACCTGAACCAGCCTCCTGTTCTCCTGCAGCTGCCCCATGGGGGAAAGCATTCCCAAAACAAGTGATACTTTCTACGTGGAATCCCCATGCAGCCATGGAGAATGTAAAAATCAGGACCAGAACTAGAAGAAAACCCAACAGTGAGGTAAAAAGGTCATGGTGTGTTGCCAGCCCCCACCACAAGGTCCCATAAGGCTGCCGAACTCCCTCTTCTGTGGTCCCTAGGCTGTGGGCCCTTACCCTGAGCAGTAGGTCAACACCTCCTTGGTGCTGAGGTTCTGCTTGCTTTTCAGCCCCGGAAAGGCAGCAGGTACAGCTTGACATGTGGTCCTCTCTGTGGTTTTTTTTGGTGCTGGAGACAAATTACACATCAGGTGCTTGCTCTCTCCCCAGCCATGCACTAAGTGCCCATTTGGACCCAATGTTACACATGATCGCCCACTTGCAGAAGGGACTTGAAAGATGCTCTGAAGCTAGTCCAGGTCACTTCCAGGATGGAGTGAGCCCCTCAGGGACCAAGTGAGAAGCTTCCACAACTGGCCATATGAGCCACCTCTAATAAGTGCCAGATCTTTCTTTCCATCCCAAGTCTGACTCTGCCTAGGGTGAGAGCAGGGGTCTCTTACAGGCTTCTCCAGCCAAGGAGGAGCCCCAGAGGGAAGAGGAACAGGGGCAAGTCTGGAAAAGATGACTCCACCTGTGGCCCAGAAGCCTGAAAGAGACTGTGGGAGGGGGCTCACAGCACCCTTCAGATGGAAACTAAGGCCACTTTAACTCCCTGCTGGGGAGGAGCTAAATCTCAGGTGTCCAGGCTATTGGTGTAACCTGTGTCTCTGCCCCAACCTCATGACTCCCCCCCAAAAAAGCAAGCCTCCCAGAGGCTTAGCCCTCCCAGTGCTCCCAGGACAGGCTCTGTTTCATCTGACCACAGTCCTTGATGTCTTTGCCATTGGGGATACATTGATGGATGTGGCACCATCCCTGCCCTCACACAGGGCAGATGCATCTAAGTAGATGGATTCACATCAATAGAACGTGGGCACAGGGGCAGAACTCCATCAGATACAGCAAGAGCACAGAGGACTCAGACCTCAGCTACCATCCAGGCAAGAAGAAAGGCGAGAAATGAGGAATGGTGACACCTAGAGGAGGCCACGGGGAGGACATGAGAGAGCCCAGCGTTTTTCTAGGCTGGGGTGAAGAAAGAGTGTGGATAATTGATGGAGGAAGATAGAGATGAGCAAGGAGGGAATTTGGTTCAAGGGGATGGGAAGGCAAGGAGCTCCAGGGTGAGGAGCCAGCCTCAAGATGATTGTTTTTGAACAGGTGGAGGGAAACCGCCCTCAACCTAGAAGGGAAAGGGGAAGAATGAGTTAGGCATTGCAGAAGTTTGTAGGGGGAGAAGAAAAGAAATTGAGAGAGTTCACGTCTGATATCCCATGTGCCCTTGGTAAGGTAGAAGAATGGTAGAGTCATATTAGAAACCATGAACTTGTATTGACACCCATAGGCACCATCTGTGACTTCTTCAGCACTACTGCAGCAGAGAGATTTTAGGTAGGATACCAATTTGCCCTAGCTTGCCTGGGATGTTATCCAGTTTTAGCATGGAAAGCCCCGCATCCCAAGAAACTTCTCAGTCCTACACAAACCCCAATGGTTGCTCACTCTAATTTTAAGATGGATCCAGGGATGAGGGTTTTGAGAGGTGGGTAGGGAAATGGTGCATGGTAAGTGAAGAAAACGTAGTCTTCCATGAGAGTTGGGCCTGGCTTAGGAAGGAAGTGAGATCAGGGCAGGGGAGGGGTAGGTAATAAATGGGGAGAGAATGGAGAGAGAGATCCAAGGACTGGAGGCATATGTGAGATTGAGAATAGGGCTAGCAGGGGTGAGGGTGTGGTAAGGCTGATGCACAGAAAATTGTCTGAAAGTACAATGCCTGAGGGTAGGGTTCTGGACATGGACCAGTTTGGGGTGACAGCAAGATGTGCAATGTTGCCATGGAGTGGGATTCTGGAGAGTGGAAATGCAGGCCACTGCAGTTGAGAAGGTCCTGGAAGCTGAGACAAGTTACTCATTAAAAACTCCCAAGATGATGACAGGGATTAGGGATGTCGGGGATTCCATAGGAAGCCAATGGAAGGCCATGCCAATGAGAAGAAGGGGATGCATGTGGCAATGTGACACAAATGTTAAAGGAAGCAGGTGGGACAATAATAGGTTGGAAGTTGTGATGGGAGCTGGGAGAATTTGGACATAGCTTCACCACCCTATAGTACATGGGGGTAGAAGAAAGAGCAGCTTCCACTCAAGAAGACTATTTCTTGAAATGAAAGGAGTGAGGCCAATTTCAGGACAGTATAGTAGAGAGAATATTCTGTGAGTAAGCTGAAGATGTATGTATGAAGAGTTTATTTTCTTTGGTACAGGTTTCCAAAGGGCATGGTGGAAATAGTTTTGGTCCAGCATGGAGGGGCCTCCCAGGCAATGGAGTGAGGCCCAGGTCCTGTGAGAGTGAGGGTACCTTCAGCTACACACCCCCATCCATGCCAAGGCTGAGAAGTTGGCCGCCTCTCACCCTGCCCTCATCATAGGCTCTTCCCAACACCACTGGGATGGAGGACTAGACAAGACCCAGAGACAAGACCCATCAGCTTCGCTGCCGGAGTGAGAGAATTTCTTACCTGCAGAAACAGACACATTAACCTGGACTAAAGGGTCAGGTAACCATGTTCTCTGAATTCTACACCAGTAGGATCCAGCATCATCTGTAGTAAGGTTCTCCATGGTCACTATAAAGGTGAAGTTATCAGCATGGTCTCTGATAGACACACGCCCACTCCTCTCTTCTTTCTCTTCTCCCTTGGTCTCCACAATCTTCTCACATGTTATGCCGAACTCTCCTCGGCACCAGTATTTGTTATGCCTCTGGTATCCCTCCTCGTACTGACATGGCACACTCAGAGAGCCACCCAAAGTGCCTGTCACAGAACTGGGGCCCGTCAGGGACAAAGAGCCTGGAAAACACAAGCCACATCCCAGGACTCCATCTCAATAGCCCCTACAGCAGCTGTCTGCCTGAAGCCCAAGGGGAAAGTTGCCCGGAAGGTGTGGACGGTTCCAGGCTCAGGGATGGGGGCCTGGAGGGACATCTGAGCTTAGAACCTAAGCCAGAGGGTCTGGAGACTATGGCCAGCAAGAAAGGTAGAGACCTGTGCCCTGTGAGCCCAGAAACACTGAGTAACCACACAAAGATCCTGCCCCTTGGGGACAGGGAGAATCAGAACAAAGCTAGAGAAGGAGCAGAGTGAGCTAGCTGTCCTGCCCTGTCTTTAGCCTTTGCAGGCATGAGATTCAGTGACGTATAAAAACACTTCACTTTCGCGTGAGGCTCTGCATGAAGGTTTTCTGCAACTCAGACTTTTTCTGTAGGAGCACAACTTCTTGTTTACTCCACTCTCTACGTGTTCTCAAGAGAGGAAAAGTAAACCCCTGGCCCTCATCCAGACTACTCTCGAGGGAGGAACAACACATTGTTAGGAAGGGCTGGGTCCCAAGGAGACCCTCACAGGCTCCCTGACACAGGTTTGGGGCACGAAATGACTACCCCCAACCCCGTCACCATCCCCAGGGTCTTACCATCTTTCTTTACCACCTTTCCCCCTTCCCTTCTAGCCATACAACTCTCCATAAATGTAAAGTGGTCACATTTTTCCAAATGGTGTTTGTAATCCCAATGGGTATGGTGGGTGGGAGAATGCTGGAACAGAGAGGAAGGAGCTAAGCCAGAAGCTGGGATGGAAAAAAAAAAAAAAGAAGAAGAACCAAAATTTCAGTCTTTACAAGTGACTCCAAAGCTTTCATCTGGACCCAGGAGGAACTCTAGCTATAAATGGATGGAAAGGTGAACCTGTGGGGTTGGAGAGATCAGCCAGTCCATGTGAAGGGGTAGGAAGAAGTTTCCATCTCCAGTTTAACTGCACCCAAGCTAGGGCATTTAGGCAATTTTTTCAAAGTTAAGCAAGCAGATGTGAAGAAGCAGTGATATGCTGGTAAACCAGCTCTGGGCAGGGAGCGAGGCGAGGTGCAAGGAGAAGCCACGGTTCGTAGTGTTTCCTGGTTTCTGTGGTGTAAATACTCTCACTATGACTAATTTCAGGCTAACAACATGCCATCACTGGATGTAGGGTTGGGAAAATAAGACCATAATCAGCTCTTGTGAGTGAGTGCAAGCCAGCTCTAGCCACTACTGCTTTGGGTGCCCATTTCCTAAATTATGATGATTCAGGAAAAAGTCCATTATCAAAAAAAAGAAAATATCCATTATCATCGTCATCCTCATTTAAGACATTTTGAGCACCTCCCATGTGTAATGAGACACATCTCTTTTAAATGTCTTTCTGAGTCTAAGATCTCAGTTATGAGGGCCCTGGGGGAACTTGAAGATCATCCCATCCACTCTCTTGTGTTACTGAGAAGAAAATTACATTTTGACCAGTGTCACCCAATTGGTCTTCTTTCTTTAAACCTCTGCCTTTCCACCCACTATTCTGGAACAGTCCATCATTATGTTGGGCAGGTTCTATGTCTCACCCAACATAAAAATTATTCTACAAACATGAAGAATACCCTCTAATTTTTACCCTGAACTTACTTCCCACAGAGAATGGGCTCTCATGCATGTTGAATGTCTTTTTTTTTTTTTTTAAGACTTTCTCTTCCGAAACTCCAACCTTCAATGGACAATTCTTTTTATCTGACTACACCACACGTTGTTCTAGCAGGGGTTTAAGGTGGATGCTGAGGATGCCTTTTTAGACCCTTCTTTAATTCCTTCTTTTTTTTTTAAATTTATTTATTTGAGACAGAGAGAATGAGAGAGACAGAGAGCACACGAGAGGGGGGAGGGTCAGAGGGAGAAGCAGGCTCCCTGCTGAGCAGGGAGCCCGATGTGGGACTTGATCCCGGGACTCCAGGATCATGACCTGAGCCGAAGGCAGTCACTTAACCAACTGAGCCACCCAGGCGCCCTCTTTAATTCCTTCTAAGAAACCTTTCCAACCCCTTTAAACTAAGCTCTGACAAAACAGAACTATTGCTAATTCCTGAACTTTCCATGATCTTTAAAGAGATCCACACTGTTGCATAAGCTATTCCCACTTTCCACTCAGCCAACTCATTCATCCATCAAGACCAAAGTCCAGTGAAGCCTCGGTGAGGACTTGTATTGGGTCGAGAAGTGTTTGGGGCCCTTGTGGTGCACCTCCACACCACATGAATAAATCTCTTCTACAGAAAGTTCTACACTGTATCACAGTGACTTGACTCCCTCATTCAACCATGAGTCTCTGAGTGCAGAAGTTGCTCTCCTGGCACACAGCTGGTGCTCATTAGGTATATGTAGGAGCTGTAGATGAATGTTTGAGTGGATAGAAGGATATACAGATGGATGAATGGATGTGTCCTTCCTGTTTCTGCTGAGACTTCTCTGGCTTGAACCCAGGACAGACCTTCTACCCACTATTCTAATACCAAGTGCCCAAAGCCCCAGCCCCACTCACCTGAGAGGCAGAGAAGGAGCAGAAACGGGGACAGCCACATGGTCCTGTCTCTCTGTCTGGTGCCCCAGCAAATCCAGGTGCTTGTGACAGAGCCTGTGGTGTCCACTTGCTACTTGCTCCAGTTTCCTTTGTGTTTCTGTCTCTCACCTACTTCCTTTTTCATCTCCTAGCCACTTCCTATTTTGAAGCCCTACTTAGGAAAAGGGGAAGAGTGGCAAGAGATACTTCAGAGAATGGCCTAAGAACAACAAGAGAAATCTGCTGATCTTTTCTTCATTTAATGGCAATATAATGTTTGGATCCTACCCCAAGGCTTCATGAAAGTCAGTCCCAAAATATAAAACCTCCAACAGAGGACAGCCTTTGTCCCCATCTCTCATTTTTCTTCCTGTCCGAGGCTGCTTGCTTGACCTAACCAGCTGTCCCTTCTCTCTGGCTGCATACTTTTGGGTCATAAAACATCCCACTTAAATATCTGGGGTGAGGACTCCCCATAACTCAACCATTACCTCCATGTGGTTGACCTCATACCTCTTCCTCTAACCTAGTCTCTCTTCTGGGCTCTGGACCCAACTTTCTGACTTCCTGTGGGGAAGCTCTACCTGCTTGTATGCTATTAATCTAATTCAATATAAGGGTGTTGGTGAAGGGCATAGATTCTGGAGTCATGCAGATTCAAATCCCATCTCCATCATGTACTAACCATGTGCCCTTGGGCATGTTGCTAAATCACTCTCATCCACAGCTTCTTCATCTGTAAAATAGAGTAATAGTAACCATTCTTACCTCATAGGAAATAAAGGGGTGAACAAACGTAAAGCACTTGGCACAGTGCCTGGAACATAGTAACAGCTCAGTAAATGTTAACTATCCTCAGAATAGTCCTGGACCAGGACTAGCTTCTCATCTGGTCTGTCAACCAGCTATACATTCCCTCCAATTTAACTTACACATCAGAAACATATTCTTCTCAAAGACACAGGTATCAGCTTTGCCCAAATTATTTAAGTTCACAACAAAGCTGTAAGGCAGGTAGCATTATCTCCATTTTATAGATAAGAAGACAGAGGCACAGAGACGTCCTGAAACCAGAGATCATCAAATCAAGTCCACATATCCCAGGCAAGTTTGTTAGCCCTAAGGATTTGGGGGGAAAGCCAGTAGAGGAAGTAGGAAACTGACAAAGAGCTTAGCAGCTAAGAAGTCAGGAGATCACCTCCCCAAAGGAAGCAACAGCCTCTTTCCCACCTCCATCGCCCCAATATCTTACCAATGCCAGAGGCCACAGGCTGCACAATCCACAGCATGGTTTATACAACATGGGAACCACTGTCTGGTGTCAACCCAATGCCCAGAGCCATTTTGCTTGGGGACAGCAGGAGGCCCATAGGGCTCTGGCCTGCACACCCCCATCAGCAACTGTCAGAAGCACCTGGAACACATACATTTGGGCGAAGAGGCTTAGCTCCTAGGAGACAAGGCTCATCTTATCACTGTCTGCTCCACCACACTAGAGAGGAGATAGAAGCTGGGGCAGTCCAAAGATGAGCACAGACAACATTATTAGGGAAATGCAGCCATCAAGGAATGCAAATCAAGACCACGGTGAGACATTACTTTATACCCACTAGGATGGCTACCATCAAAAAGTCGGATAGTAAGTCTTAGCAAGGATGTCAAGAAGTCAGAACACCCAGGGGCGGCTGGGTGGCTCAGTCGCTAAGTGTCTGCCTTCGGCTCGGGTCATGATCCCAGGGGTGTCCTGGGATCGAGCCCCGTATTCGGCTCCCTGCTTGGCGGGAAGTCTGCTTCTCCCTCTCCCACTCCCCCTGCTTGTGTTCCTCCTCTCGCTTTGTCTCTCTCTGTAGAATAAATAAATAAATAAATCTTTAAAAAAGTTCAGAACACCCATATATCCATTCATGGGAAAGAAAAATGGTGCAACCACTTTGGAAAACAGTCTACAAATTCTTCAAAGGATTCCACATAGAGTTACCATATGACCCAGCGATTTCACTCGTAGGTGTACACCCAAGAGAAATGAAAACATATGTCCATGCTAAACTGGTACACAAAGGTTTCTAGTAACATTATTCAGAATATCTAAAAGGTAGAAACAACCCAAATGTCCATCAACAGATGACTAGATAAACAAAATGTGGTCTAACCTTACAACAAAATATTATTCAGCCATTAAAAGGGATGAGACCTGCTACAAGGTGAACCTGAAAATGTTATGCAAAGTGAAGGAAGCCAGTCACTGAAGACCTCACAGTATGTGATTCCATTCATTACAAAGTCCAGAATAAGGAAATCTATAGATACAGAGTCGTGTAGTGGTTGCTTAGGACTTGGGGAGATGCAGGAAGAGATGATAGCTAGAAAGTATGGGGTTTCCTCTTGAAGATGATGAAGATGCTCTAAGATCGCGTGTGGTGATGGCCGCCCATATCTGTGAGTACGCCAAAAGCCACTGAATTGCACACTTTAAATGGGCGAGTTGCATGATATGTGAACTATATCTCAATAAAGCTTTTTGTTTTTGTTTTTTTTTAAGATGAGCACAGAGAGGCAGGAGGCTGGCTGGCGGGTGGGAAGGGAGAGGTAGGGACGGGAGATGGGTCTCAGAATGGTGCTCTCCTCTGCCCCCCACCCCATTCTGTGTATTTATTCTTCAACCAGAGCACAGCACATGGGCCCCGGGAAGACCAGGCTTTTCAGAACATCAGCAGTGGGTAGTGAAGGGGACCGGGGTAGGGGAGAGGGCGCCACACAAGAGAGCTGCCTCCCAGAGACAGGTGTCTGAACCTCTCCCCCACTCTCAGAAATGAGCGACCCATATGTAGGAGAAAAGTCAGAAAGCTCAGCTCCAAAATTAGAAGAAAAAAAGATTAGACACCTGCCCATACAGGCAATGCTGAGCAAAGGAAGGATGAAGCAGTAACAAGCACGAGCTCGCCCATAATTGCTTCTACTAACATTTCCTTTATTAAAAAAAAAAAAAATCCACACAGCTCTTGAGAGGCGCTCATGATAGAGTTCTAGGAAATAAAATAATTAAATGACAAATGCATTTTGAAAACTGAAAAAATAGGTGGACTCTGCATAAAACAATGGAGACGAAGAATAATGTGAGTCAAAACCTCAATGATTGAGGAGAGAATTTTTCTGGGGGCCTGTCCAACTCCAGAAAGGACCCCATGCAAGCACTAATAAGCAACTACTGTAGAAATAGAGCATCTGGAGTGGACGCGTGATGTCCTTGAATGGGTGTCAAATCTGGATGTCAGTGTGTGAATAATGCAGACATTGCTGGTGCTTTTGAAAGAAAAGGAGGAAGCTTTGAAATCTGATTCAGTGGCTTCCCTGCTTTCAAACTTTCGCCATCTCCCCTTTAGCTAGAGTCAAGTCCAGACCCTGGTGTGATATACCAGACCCGGCTCCTGGCTGGCTTCCAGCCTCTCCCAGTCCTCCACAGCTCACACTCTGTGCCCCAGCCATTGCAAACGACTTCCAGTGCCCAGACAGCAGGTGCTCCCTTGGGCCAGCAAGATGGTGCACACGGTGATCTCTCGATGCCCACCCAACCTCCCATCCACCTATCCGGGCACCTGCACCCTCTCAGCTTCCTTCAGATACAGATAAAACCTTCCCTTCCAACCCCGGCGCTGGCAGACTTGACCCCTGCCTCAGCCACCGCCACACCTGTGTTAAGGTCATTCTTTCCTAACCCTGCCCCAACATGCTTTCTCGGGTTTTCTGTCTTCAGTTTTGCTCTGTTTTGTTTTGTCTTTGGAGGTTCCCTCAGGTCCTGTGCGTTGAGTTCATTGGTCCAGGAAACCGCCACTCCCCCCCGACAAAACTTGTCATTTCTTTATTTGGTGCTTTCAGTTCCATCCCCTGTTCACACACCTCAAAGACAATCCTTCAGTGGACATCCTTGCCTCCCTGTGATTATAAGGTACACCTGCTTGCTTTGTATGCATATGTTTAGCCGAGATGTCTTTCAACAGATGAATGGATAAAGAAGATGTGGTTCCTATACACAATGGTATATTATTCAGCCCTCAGGAAGGATGAATACCCACCATTTGCATCGACATGGATGGAACTGGAGGGGATTATGCTAAGTGAAGTAAGTCAAGCAGAGAAAGACAAATATCATATGGTTTCACTCATATGTGGAACATAAGTAATAGCATGGAGGACCATAGGGGAAGGGAGGGAAATCTGAAGGGGGAGAAATCAGAGAGAGAGACAAACCATGAGAGACTATGGACCCCGGGAAACAAATTCAGGGTTTCAGAGGCACCTGGGTGGCTCAGTCGTTAAGCGTCTGCCTTCGGCTCAGGTCCTGATCCCGGGGTCCTGGGATTGAGCCTCACATGGGGCTCCCTGCTCAGCAGGAGGCCTCCTTTTCCCTCTCCCACTCTCCCTTCTTGTATTTCCTCTCTTGCTGTCTCTCTCTCTGTCAAATAAATAAATAAAATCTCAAAAAAAAAAACTAATGATGTACTATACAGTGGCTAACTGAACATAATAAAAATTAAAATAAATTTTTAAAATAAAAATAAAAAATAAAATAAAATAAAACCACATTTTTTGGATGGTTTTGGGCCATCCATCTCATTCTGGTTTTACTTTCTTCACTCAGCACCAGGTTCTTAAGCCTCATCCGTGTCACTGAGTGTCCAGTTTGCTGTTTTCCAGCTTCAGCTTCTATTCCATAGCAGGTGCTCGAGGCCACTCGTCGGTGCCTCGTGTTGGACGCCTAGGTGGCCCCCAGCTCCCTGCCTCCATGAACAATGAACAGTGAACATCCTCTAGCATGAGTCCTAGCGGCCTGCAGAACATTTCCCTGGGATATACACCCCAAAGCAGGATTTCCAGGTCCCAGGATAAACATACCCTCAACCTGACAGATTGCTGTCCAGAATGGCCACACTTGGCTGTCAAGTCTCATTCCTTGAAGCCAAAGTCTACAGCCAGAACCTGTTTCACTAATTGGAGCAGAGTCTTCACAAACTGTGCACTGTGACTTCCCCCTTGGATGCTGGCCAGCAGTTTGGCATGCATTTATTCAGTATTCAGGTAAAAAAAAAAGTTCCTCAACTCTTACTGAAATCCCTCTGTCTAGACCGTCCAGTGCAGCTTAAGACCAATTCAGGATCCTTGTTTGGCTCCTCAAGGGCAAAAACCAGGGCCACCCGCCAGGACCTTCTGGTGCATTATCAACAATCACTTCCTGCCTGCACGCGCCACGGTGGATTCCAGGCGCCCAGTGGCTGCACACCCAAGCCATTGCTAATTCTGCCTACAGTGGCTCATTGTCCCGACCACTCCCAGTTCTGCTGCCCCAGTCACCCTCCCCGACCCCATGACGGGTTGTACAGCTTCGCTTCACTGGGCCTCTTGGGAATGGGGGTCTTCTCCTCTGAGGCCCTGCACACCCAAACAGCAGGCCTCTGGCTTGTCCTCACTCTGCTCCTCATGGGAAGCTTGGCTGCTGTCCCCTTAACCGCTGGCCTCCCACTCCTTCGGAGAGCGCACCTCTCCCTGGCTGGCACCTCTCTAGTTCCCAGTTCCTTCATTAGAATGGTGGCATCCACCTCCTGACGACTGCTGTGAGGAATGAATGAGATCACTGACATCAAGTGCTAGGCACAGACCCTGGCCTGATGTTAGCAACTGATACCACACAGACAGACACACACCAGTGGGCTGACCAAATGTCCCCCGCCTCTGTGCCTGGCAGTGAACAGCTGTAGTCTCCATATCATCTGGGTAGGTGGTAGTGGTTTCATGGGACCTGTGTGTTACCTCTCCTGAACTTGCTTCATTCTTTTCTCCATCTCTTCCCCCAACCCAGGGAAGATTCAGTAAGTGACAAGTCCCAGACCCACTCACCCAGAGGCAGAGAAGGGGCCGAGCTACAACCTGTCTCCCCAGCCCCAGAACATCCAGATCCTTATCTTCTGACGTCTGGTCGAGGAGTTCCAGCCCTCAATACTGTCACTTCCTGTCCATATTTTGTTATCTGTTTCCTTCCTCTGCTGCTTCTTCATTTTAAGTTGCAAAGTTATTGGGAAAGGGGAAGAACCTGCTGAAAAAGAGAGTGACCCAAAACCAGAGCCACAGGGGGAGCTTGATGGCACCTTGTCCCCTCACCTGCCAAGGGCCCGCCCAGCCACAGCAGGGCCCACCTGCCTGGATCCTAGGCTGTCCTTGGCTCTCGGCCCCAAGCCGAGATCCACAGCTCCAACCCTGCCCTGCGGGAAGTGCCTGCCCACTGTGGTCACAGCGCAGGTCCTCTTGGGGGACAGTTTCTGATCCAGCTGTGACCAAGATTTACATCCTGCTCAGTTCAAAGCTTCTTCAACCTGGATGCTCTTTTTAGTGTCACACAGAGGAGACATACTCCAGTCTTACAGTTCTAGAGGTTGGAAATCTAAAATTGGTTTCCCTGGGCCAAAGTCAAGGTGTCAGCAGGGCTTCATAACTTCTGGAAGCTCCAGGGCAGAATCCACCTCCTTGCCTTGTTCCACCTGCATGTGGCCCCACACCACTCCACCCTTGGCTTCCATCAGCACATCTGTTTCTCTGACTCCGACCTTCCAGCTTCCGTTTTATAGGACTCTTACGATAACATTGGGCCCACTGGATGATCCAGGATAATCTCTCCATCTCAGGATCTTTAACTTAATCACTTCTGTTAAGTTCTTTTTGCTGTTCAAGGTAAAATAGTCACAGGTTCTGGGGATTATAATGTGGACATCTTTTTGGGGGCCACTATTCTGCCAAATAATGGAGCTTAGGGAGGGATGAAGAGAGCCCTTCCCTTCCTCTTATAACAAGCTCCTCTTTTACACCCTAAATATCATTTCACTCTGCTCCAAGGGTCCCTTGATCTCCCACTAGTTTGGTGATTCACTGGAAGGACTCATACAACTTGACAAGTTATAGTCATGGCTAAGGTTTATTACAGTGAAGGATACAGTGCAGGAGTAGCAGGAAGGGTATCCATGGGCAAACACTAGAGATGGGGTGCAGGTATCTAAGTCACCCCTCTCTACAAGTGCCATAGGAACATGCATTTCTCTCTGGCTGCAAACGAGAGACATGTGTGAGATGTCTCCACACAGGTGCATATCATGAATCTTCCTGCTGACACAGAACAATGCTGACCACCTTCTCCATCCTGACCCACTGCCTCGGGTGTAAAGAAAAACCTCACTTATCAGTGACTATGTGAACATTCCAGATATTTAGTCTTCAAACTGGCCAAGAGTCACTGTCATGGCTCTGGGCATTCCTGGAGACAAATAAGAACTAAATGAAAGGGACACCTGGGTGGCTCAGTTGGGTAAGCATCTGCCTTCGGCTCAGGTCATGATCCCAGGGTTCTGAGATTGAGTCCTGCATCAGGTTCCTTGCTCATCAGGGAGACTGCTTCTCCCTCTGCCTGCCGCTTTTCCTGCTTGCGCGCTCTCTCTCTCTAACAAATAAATTTTTTTTTTAAATCTTTCAAAAAAAAAAAAAAGAACTAAATGAAAGAAACATACTGCATTAAACCTTTCTTCACACACTCCTCAAATGGAGCAGGTGCATTCCCTACCCATCTCTGCCTCCTGCACCAGTGGGGTAACTCCTGGATTCACCAGTGACTTCCCATCACATTCCTATGCACTTTCTGTGTGTCAACATTGTGCTAGATCCTGAGGAGGCAGAGATAAACCTTCATTCCTGGTCCTACTCTCAGCTCATGGGATCATAGTTACCTATTGCTGCACAACAAATGACCCCCAAACTTAGCTTAAAACAATAACATATACTATCTCACAGGAATTGTGCATGGCTTTGTCTATAGGTTTCTCACAAGGCTGCAGTCAGTGTTGGCTGGGACTGCACTCTCATCTGAAGACTCAACTGAGGATGTGTCGGTTTCTAAGTTTGTTCATGTGGTTGTTGGCAGGGTTCAGTTGCTCACAGACCATGGAACTCAGTGCTGTTCTGGCTATTGGTCAGAAGCCCCTTCAGTTCCTTGCCACATGGACCTCTCCAACATCTCACAACATGGCATCTGGCTTTCATCACAGCAAACAATTGAAAGCCAGCAAGACAGAAACCAGAGTCTTTTTGTAACCTATTGGCAGACTGGCATCCTGTAACTTTGCCATATTCTATTCATTAGAAGGGAGTGGGTCCAGCCCACACTCATTTCCCCTCTGCTCCGACTGAGCCCCTTTGTAAGCCCCTCAGTACAAAAAAAGCCATTTAGTTAGGGTGCTAGGAGTCAAGAGGCTCTTGCTAATTAACTCATGAAAAGGTGTGAGAATATATTTCTTCAACTAGAAGTGATGCACTAACCAACTAACAGCCTGTTGTCACACTTGTTTATAGGGGCAGTGTTGGGGTGCCTGCCACATTCCTCATCCTGCAGGAAAGAGGCCAAGTCACCTAGTAGGTGGTCTGCAATAAGATGCCCAAAGGCTCTACCTGGAGGCTCACCTGTTCAGTATTTTTAGCAACACCTTGGATGAAGGCATACAAGGCATGTGAGATCTTTCTGAAGATCACACAAATCCAGGGGAGGGGGGTGTCAAAAAGAGTAGCAGATAAGATGTGATTTCTCTACCCAGGGCATAAGGGCTGAGCCTTAAGGAAGGAGAAAGGAATTCCTCCCCAGGACAGAGGCCACTGAGGATGCAGGACAGAGGGACAGAGAGAGAGAAGGAGGAGGAGGGGTTCAGTCTGGAGCTGGGTCAGGCCCCCTCATGCCTGGCCACTCACTGGCCCTCTAGCAGCTCTGTTTGCCACTTGTCACAAGAAAACTCTCTTCCCAGCACCTCCTGCACGTAGGGGTGGTGCTCTCGGCTCTACTTTAAAGCAAGACCCCCATTCTTCATCCCCTTCACCCATTGCCAAATGCACGTTGGCACAGACAGAAGTGGGTGGGGTCTCTGGGGGCTAACCACCTCCCCTTATTGTGCCCAGAGTCAAGGAGGAGTCCCATGAGGTCTGGCTCAGCCCTCCCAGGTCCCTTACCAGCCCATCCTCCTCCTTGTGCCCTGGACCAAACCAGCAGTTGCCATGGCAATTCCATGTGGAAGCTCCTCCTATGTGGTCAATGTCCTCCACGTATTATCTCAGTTATATACAAATCCAAGAAACAGATGATGAGAGCCACCGAATAACCTCTCCTGGGTCACAGGAGAGCCACATCTCAGTCCAGAGCCCATGTCCTTGCACCGTGTCCTGGTGTCTGCTACCAGGCCAGCCCAGGAAAGGATCCGGCAAAGATGACTCAATGCCCAGGCACAAAAGTCTCTGGTGAAGCTGACTGATTTCCAGCTTCACAGCCCAGGGAGGGGTCCGGGCTGAGTTTGGAGCAGAGAGGACAGGAGCTGTGTCACCAGACAGGGAGCTTCTGGGGTAGGAGCTGCAGTTTCACTGGGCTGGACAGACCATCACCCTCAGAGATGATGCCGAAGCCAGGCCAACCAAATGGCAGCATAGCTGAAGGTCAGGAAGAGGATGGCTTTCAGGAAGACCAGGAATAGGAAGCTGGCAGAGAGCAGGAAGGACCTGGGTGCGGAAATGGGGTCAAGAGAAAGTGGCTGCAGGCGATCTATGAAAGAGGCTCTGTCCCCCACCTTTGGACCCTGAACCCAGCACACGACCATCATGTGACCATCGAGGACCCTTATCAGTCCCCCACGCTGGTTCTGATCATTTGTTCCCCAGAGGCGCAGAGAGACAGAAGAGAGAGCAGAAGGGAGAATGGCTCACTATGTGGGGAGCACTGGGCTCCATGCTTCACCCTGTTCATCTCACATTTCTTCTTTGACTCTGTAAGGCTGCTCTATTATCATGCCTGCGGCAGGTTGTATTTTCCAAACATGGCCACAGCAATATTTCCAGTCCCATGTGCTCTTCCAGAAGCCTGACACGTCTCTATCGAAAGGTGGAATCTATTTCCCATTCCCTTGAAGCTGGGTGGGCTTGTGACTGTTCTGACTATAGAACATGGCGGAAGAGATGTGTGACTTCTGAGAACAGGTCAGGAGGAGACAGCGCCCAGCTGGCTCTCACGGGACTTGCTCAGGAACCCAGCCGCCATATTGTGAGGAAGCCCAGACCACATGCAGAGGTCACATGTGGGACTCCAGCCAACAGCCTCTGCTAATGCCATGTGCATGTAAGTGAAAGAGCTTTCCAGTGATTGCAGCCCCAGCATTTGAGCCTTCCAGCTGAGGGTCCAGACATCCTGGACCAGAGACAAATTTCCTTACTATATCCAGTCCAAATGCTTGACCCACAAAATCCATGAACATCATAAACGATTACATTATGCCACTAATTTTTTGGCACAAAACAGCCACAAGTAACTAGAACAGCCATAGTCACTAGAATCATCCTCATTTTTTAGATGATGCAACTGAGACACACAGAGGTTAAGTGACTTGCCCAGTGTCATCGCCCTGCTAGTAAAAGACAGAGTTGCAATTGGAACCCAAACACTGGCCACTAACACCCTCACACTCAGAGATGAGGAAAGAGACAGAGCAGAGAACCAAGGCAGAGGCTACAGGGGCTCTACTTGGGACCTACAGCAGGTACTAAGGTGTCACACCAAAGCCAGGGGTGTCCCAGCCTGGCATCCTCACCAGGGGACTATAAAGCCAGGACAGTGGGAACCCCCTGCAGGGATCTGGCTTTTTTTTACCAGGCAGGAAGGCCAGGGCTGGCCATGTGACCAGTCAGACCCGGGGGTCCCATACTGGCCAAGGTCTCAGTGGTCCTCATTTCTACTGTCACTGAGCCTACAAAGCAGGTCACAAGTCACTCTCTGCCTCAACATTCCAATAGCTCAGAGTCTGCAGTAGTCATGAAACTGCACCTCTCCCCTTCCTCAAGGGACCCTGGGATTACAGAGAGGAGAACTGTCCCTGGGGGAGGTGCCACGGCCAAGCAGGAGGACCCCCTATTACTTCTCTGGGGGGCCCCAGCCCTGTCTCACAGCAGAATACTCCCAGCACAGGCAGGGGGTGCTGGAAGGAAGGGTCTTTCAGGGGCCTCAGCCAGCCCTCCAGGAAACCCCACAAGAAGCCTTTGGGTGAGGCTTCAGCACATTCTCACCACTGTGGGGACACTGGAAGTCCCAGAAGGCAGGACCCAGAACCTCCCGCTCTTCCTCACACCCACACAAAGATCAGGCACGTGACATAAAATAGAAACATGGAAAAAATGCTGGTGGATTTGCACATGCTTCCTTCTGAGTGGGGGGCCCAAGTGAGGGAGCTGCAATTACATAGTTGCATTCATGCTGGGCTAAGAAGGAGCAGAAGAGCATGGCTGGGGACCCTGAGGGAGACATAGGTTGGGGGGGCGGTGACACAGCTCATATGCTACCTCCTTCGAGGAGCCCTCCTGGGTGCCCTGTACCCAGGGTAGCCCATCCCCACCCAAACACCGTTTAATCCCTACCTCACTACCCCCACACACACACATACTTACACTGCACCTGTCACCATCCATACAGAGTGAGTGGCTGGAGGTCTATAATGGATGGGCTTCCCCAGCCCCACCACTATTCCCGGTTCCTGTCCCTTTCTTTCCTCACCTCCCATTCCAGGGCCCTCATCCGCAACTCCCTCCAAGTCCACTGGGCTGTGAAGACTGAGACTCTATTTTCCCCGCCCACCCCCCACATCGCCAGACTCAGTCCATAATAGACAGGCAATAAGGTTTTAATGACTGAGGGAGAGAACCAAGGAGACCACCCAGAACCCAGATACAAAGCAACTTTTCCCCTGCCAGAGCCTGGAGATATGAGTGTTGCAGCTTTGATTTGACCTGGATTATAGTGTCAATGGCTACCATCTTGTAAGTCCTAATTAACCACCAGCCGCTGTGATCAGCGCTTTATCCCTACCACTTATGTAATGCTCAAAGCTACTCTAGAGACAATATTATTATTATCCCATTTTACTAATGGGGAAACTGAGACACAAACTGGTTAAGTAACTTGCCCAAGTCACTCAGCCAGCAAATGGCAGAGCTGAGACTTGAACACAGCTTTCTGACTGCAGGGTTCAAGCTTCAACCCAACATGTTTCACCTGTCACGCTTACATGCAGGCATGGATGCATGCTCTTACACACTCATATGCACATACACACAGGTGCATTCCTTGCCCCCCTGGGCAACCAGTCCCGGGCCATGGCTTCACTCCTCAGCAAGAGAGGCTGAGCACCCCTGACCTCAGCCCATGTAGGCAAAGGGGGTGGGGAGGTATTAACCTGGAAAAATAGTCACTGCCACCAGGGCCTGGGGGACACTTGTGGCCCTATTCACCCCACACCAATAAGTGTCTGCATCTCCCTCCTCCAGGCCCTCCGTGATCACATGGAAAAGGTGCTCTCTGGGGCAGTCTCAAAGGGTCACTGGGCCACGCCTCACCTCCTGCCCCACTGCCTGTGCCATTTCAGACACAGTCTGTCCAGCGGGACCCTCAGCACCAGAACTTCCTGTAACTCTCTTCTCCCACATTGTACTGGCACCCCATCACCATCATTCCTCTCACCATGCCTGTTAAGATTCTGGGAGTGCTCAGAGTGAAATAACCTGAAAAACACAAACCCACACACCTCTAGCCAGTGCATCCTGGGGCTCCTGCCCAACAGTCACTCGTTTGCAGTAATCTTTATTATTTTTTTTATATTTTATTTATTTATTTGACAGAGAGAGACACAGCGAGAGAGGGAACACAAGCAGGGGGAGTGGGAGAGGGAGAAGCAGGCTCCCCGCCGAGCAGGAAGCCTGATGCGGGGCTCGATCCCAGGACCCCGGGATCATGACCCGAGCCGAAGGCAGATGCTTAATCACTGAGCCACCCAGGTGCCCACTTGCAGTAACCTTTAATGAACAGAGACACCATCCCCATCCCTGCATGTCACCCACATCTTTGCATGCTCACCCCTCTACAGGAAACATGCCTAGCTGCACAAACATGCCTCCATGGACAGCTGTGTTCCCCTCAGATCTGTGAGCAAGATGAATTTTCTGCTGCTTCTCTAGGAGACCAGAAAAATCCTCCTTCTATGGCAGATGAACTGCCGTCCACATAACACACATACTCATCTCTCAAACCCTCCCTCCACACTCACCTCTCCCCTCCCAAGCCATTTTAACCTTCCTGGGCCTCTGGAGGTGATAATGGTGTGAATCACCTCTCTTGAATGATTTTCACTCCATTATAGGCCCAACTTGGCCCTTCTCCATTAAGAGGGGGAACGAGGGAAAATTGAGCAAGGATCCAGCACCAGCCTCATTTTAATAGCAAACATCGATTCAGGGTTTAGGAAGAAGTGGGCACTGTTCAATGCTCTTTACATGTGTTAATGGGTTTCATCCTCAAAGCAGGATTCAGGACTCATCTCTGACTATCCCGTCATGCCTGGGCTTCATCAATCCCCGTGTTAACACAGCAATGCCAGGGGTGGGGTTCGGAAGGGAGAGAGAGGGAGTTTCTCTCAAGTTATGGGACTGAAGTTGGAATACCCTGCTTCTGAGTGAGGACCTTGCAGTGGGTAATCTGATGCTCACCAGGTTGTCAGAGGGGGTGGGGGTGAAGGGTAGAGGATGCTACCCCTGCAACCCAGGAGTAGGTGGGAGCACAGACACAGCAGAAAGGGAATAAAAGCTGGGAGAGGCTAAGATAGCCTGAAGTCAACCCCTTTCTCTTCCTGACAATGGTGACACACGATTCTACACATTAAAGTCCCGCTGGCAATTGGGGTCATGCCCCAAGTCAGGAAAAGTCAGGTGGGTGATTATTCAGAGGATAATTTTTCCCTTCTCCACTCACAACGGAGGACAGGTGGGAAAACCAAGTAGGTAGAACAATACTTTGGATCTTTCAGGAAGAATTTCCCAGCTTTCCGCATCCCATACAGATGTTTCCCTACAGATTCTCTTCCTCCCCGTTAGCTCCAGAGTAGACATGCCCTGGTCCCAAGTCACACTCATGAGGGAGGCAGAGGAGCAGGAAAGTCCTGAGAAGACACATCTTCTGGCCTCCATGGACTGCTCCTCTGCCATATCTATAGGAGGAATAGCACACTGGCCCACCAGAAACCCAAAACCAAGTTCTTGCTTCTCTTTATTCCTCCTTCCACTGCCACCCCTGCAGTCCCATCACTTTCTGATTTCTCAGAATGAATAAATAAAGGAAGATCCCTGGGAAAATGTGTGTGTGTGTGTGTGTGTGTGCACGCGCGCAGGCGCGTGCATGCAGATAAAGAGAGAAAAGCGGTTTTAAAATATTATATACTTGGGGTATTTGATAACTAACCTAGAAATATAAAATATGTTTGCTAGAAAGAACTTCATCTACCACTCCGGTGTTCTTAAAAGTTTTCGCCTGAAACCCACAGTAGAAAATACATTTTAGGGGCGCCTGGGTGGCTCAGTCGGTTGAGCATCTGCTTTCAGCTCAGGTCATGATCCCGGGGTCCTGGAATCAAGCCCCGCATGGGGCTCTCTGCTCAGCGGGGAGCCTGCTTCTCCCTCTCCTTCTGCCTGTCACTCCCCCTGCTTGTGCTCTCTCTCTCTGTGTCAAACAAATAAAATCTTTTTTAAAAAAATGTTTAATTAAAAAAAATGCATTTTACATTTCAGCCCAAAATTACCACCCATATTTATGTCTGAAACAAAAGTCTTATAAAATAATACTTACTGTGCACTGGGACGTTTTCTATTCTATTCCTTTTTTTTTTTTTTTTTTTAATGCTCGTTGCAATTCCCCATGTTGATTTTATAACCTAGTAATTCATCATGGCCTACTGACCTAAGCCAATTCTTTCAAGTTAGGGTTGAAGAAACCAAAGGGACTCAAACAAGGCCAGCCTGTTTGGTCAGATGCAAAACCAAGCCAGAACCCAGAACCCCACGATTCTGATCCAGTGCTCTTTCTCTCACCTACTATTACCTCAATGATGCAAAAACACCTATTTAGTTTATTGAAGGAATGACCACCTCATCCAGCTAACTTCACCCCTGGCTGAATTGAATCACTCCTTCCTACAAAGGCCCCCAGCCAATCAACTTAAGGTAGATCTCAGCGCTGTAGTTGGTGAAAGTCCAAAGTAATTGTTGCTACCTCACCCGCTCCCTGAGGCTCAGGAAAATTCTCAGCTCAGTGAGAGAGCAAGTGAGAGTGCTGGGCAACCTCCCCTTGAATGCAAAATTATCATCATACTCACAGAGACAGAAGAACCAGCAAGAGGCTGCCTTATCTCCTTTCTCCCTCACTCCTCCCTTCCCTCATCCACTCCCCTCTTTCTCTTTCTCAGGTTTGAGCAAGTGGTTCTGTTTTCATCCTTCTCAAGTCCACATCTGCAGTGCATCACAAATGCACAGGACCCACGGCTGCTGGCCCCAATGCCTACCCCACCCATGAATCACCAATTTGCACTGTCAGCTCTACCCACTGCAGGGACATCCTGAGCATCAGCGGAGGGTGGGGTGTTGTGGGCAGAGGGTGGGATGCTGCAGGCAGTGGTGTTTCCAGCACAACCCCCACCCACGCTCAGCTAGGATTACCCAACAGACACACTTAGCAAGGGCTCAGTGTTTCAGCAAAGCTGTAGCCAAAAAAGAGACAGAAGAAACAAAATATTTGCAAATTATATGTCTGATAAGGGATTGATATCCAGAATATATAGAGAACTTGTACAACTGAACAACAAAAAACAACCTGCTTCAAAAAAACAAGCAGAGGACTTAAGTAGACATTTCTCCAACAATATTCAATTGACCAATAGCACATAAAATCACTAATCATTAGGGAAATGCAAATCAAAACTATAAGACCCAACCTCATGCCCATTAGGATGGCTACTACCCCAAAAAACAGAAAACAAGTGTTGGCAAGGATGTGGAGAAAGCGGAACCCTGGTGCACTGTTGGTGGGAATGCAAAATGATGCAATCACTGAGGAAAGCAGTTTGATGATTCCTCAAAAAACCAAAAATAGAATGACCATATGAGGGCGCCTGGGTGGCTCAGATGGTTAAGCGTCTGCCTTCGGCTCAGGTCATGATCTCAGGGTCCTAGGATCGAGTCCCGCATCGGGTTCCCTGCTCAGTGCAGAGCCTGCTTCTCCCTCTCCCTCTGCCACTCCCTCTGCTTGTGCTTTTCTGTCTATCTCTCTGTCAAATAAATAAATAAAATCTTTAAAAAAAAAAAAAAAGAGTGACCATATGATTCAGCAATTCCAGTCCTGGGTATATACCCAAAAGAATTGAAAGCAGAGTCTCAGGGAGATATTTGTACAGATGTGTTCACAGCAGCATTATTCACAATAGATAAAACATGGAAGTAACCCAAGTGTCCATTGACAGATGAATGGATAAGCAAAATGTGGCATACACATATGATGGAATTATCCAGCGTTTGAAAGGAAAGAAGTCCTGCAATATGTTAGAACATGGATGAACCTCGAAGACACTACACTATGTGAAATAAGCCAGTCACGAAAAGACAAATACTGTGATTCCACTTATATGAGGTACTTAGAATAGTCACCAGTCATAGAGACAGAAAGCAGAACGGTGGGTGCCAGGGGCTGGGGAAGGAGGAGAATGGTGAGCTAATGTTTAATGGGGACAGAGTTCCAGCTTCACAAGATGAAAAGAGTTCTGGCAGTGGAAGGTGGTGAGGGCTGCACAGCAATGTGAATATATTTAATGCCACTGAACTATACACTTAAAATGGTAAAGATGATAAACATTATATGTATATTTTGGTAAACATTATATGTATATTTAACCCCTACACACAAAAGAACTGTACATTAAAAAAACCTGAGAGCTGCATCTGGGAAGGAGGGCACGGAGGATGGAGTAGAAGACCATAAGAGTAGAAGCAGGAAGACCAATGGGATCCTTTGCAACTTCCTAAGCAGAATATGACTATTCCTGGTGGAGTGTGGAGGGCACAGCTGGCAGAGATGTGGCAGAATCCCCAGTACTTGATCACTGGGTGCTTCTCAAATGCAATTGATAATATTCTTCTGTCTTTGACAGAGGCTGGTGCAATTCATTAGGCTACAGACACAGATGGAGAAGCCAGTGTTGGAGAAAAGAGCTGAGGGGACATCTGAACTCTGAGATGCACCCAGGGAGAACACCACATGAAGATAAAGCAGAGATCGGGGATGCCTAAGATGACCAGCAAACCACCAGAAACCCTCAGAAAGAACCAACCATGCTGACACCTGGATCTTGGACGTCTGTCCTCCAGAACTATGAGACAATAGATTTCTGCTTATGTAAGCCACTCAGTTCAAGGTACTTTATTACGGCAGCCCTAGGAAACTCACATGCTTCGAGAGGTAGAAAGGTAATCTCTCTCCAGACTAGAGAAAAGAAGGGGAAGATGGGGATATAGAAAGTATAGGAAGCATATAGAGAATCTTCTAAGAGAGAGGACAGAAGGCTTACACCAGAAGCTTACACCTCTCTGAAGATTTTTCCACTCTAAGGAGAAGCAAGGAATTGAAATGGGGAATAGAGAATGAGTAAAGTTTTGGGATAGTGGCTAGAGAGAATGGGAGAGGGGACTGACCAAGGGTCATGTCTAAGGATGGCTAAAGGCTGCTGAGAGTCCAGTGAATTAACACTGATGGGGTGGCACTAACTGGCAGCATCACTGAATTTTACCTGGCAGCGCTCAGTTGCCCCAGAATAAGACAGAGAAAGTGTGTCTGAAGTGATGGAGAATGAATGGTTTGGTATATGTGCAGCAGAAGGACAAGGGGGTAACATGATAAACATTGCATAGAGCATAGTTCAAGTGATGAACCTTGAGGTCCAACCTGGTTAAGGGAGAAAGTGAAGAAAAGAGAAGAGACATGATGTACTGGTCTGGATACGTAATGTTAGCTGCTGTAACAAGCAGCCCTAAAGTCTCAGAGGCTCAATATGATAAAGGTTTATTTCTTGCTTACTTCATACTCTAAGGAAAGTCAGGGAGATCTCGAAGTGGAAGGATCTAGACTCTTTCCAGCATGTGATGCCAACAGCTTCAATACTGGTCCCTATTTTTACCATGCAGAGTGTGTGTGTGTGGGGGGGGGGGGGGGTGCGTATTGCACTGACGTCTTATGGCCAGGCCTGGAAGTGGTGAAACTCACTTCAATCCACATCCAGAGGAATCATGAGACAGAGGCTCTGTAGTGGAATGTCATCAGAAACAAAGTAAGCCATTTCTATGCCAGACGCTTAAAAACATGCACTTCAGGGCACCTGGGTGGCTTAGTGGGTTAAACATCCGACTCCTGATATCAGCTCAGGTCATGATCTCAGGGTCATGAGATCGAGCCCGAGTCAGGCTCCTCACTGGGCATGGAGCCTGCTTGGGATTCTCTCTCTCCCTCTCCCTCTGTCCCTCCCCCCACCCCATCTCTGTCTTCCTCTCTCTAAAAAAATTTTTAAAAAAAGCACTTCTACTCCCAGGAAGATAGTCAGTCTTTTTCCCTATCCCTCCCACTAAGGACAACTAAACCCTGGATTTGACACGTAAAATAAAAATAAGAAGGTTCTTAAAGGTGGAGAGGAAGTAGACTGGCAAGGGGCCTTGGGAGTCAGGATTTTCTTTTTGCTTCATATATCCCAAACTTGGAAATATCCCAGACTAGAGAAGCCAGCAACTGGGAAATATTAACAGGCGTAGGGGGGTAGAGAAAAAAGTCTCCACAAAAGCCATCTCTCTTGCCAAAGAACCAGGAAAGGGTCAGCCTAGCAAAATAGAAGCTTAGACAGTAACTTCTCAACCTCCAGTCAAACCACAGAGAAAATAGGGGCCCCTGCCTGCCCAGGGCAGCACAGGCAGCTTTGGGGGGAGTAGCTGCTAGGAACTGAGACCCTCCCAGCCAGGGAGCTAAGCTGTGGAAGCCCAGTAGAGAGCCAGAACACACAGCCTCACCCATCAGAGTTCAGACAGCCTCCTGGGAGTGCTGGCTGGCTCAGATGGTGTTCTGTGCACTTCCACAGGTCCACACACATTCCAGCACGAAGCTGGGGGTACTGTCAGTCCAGGTGGTGTCCTCTGCAGCCTGCACTACACTGACCAGGGTCCTGCCTGGTTCACTCCCAGCGTCTCTAGTACCTGGCCTAACGTCTGCTGCTTAATGGGGTTTAATGAACTGAAGGCAGAATGGGAGGGAAGAGAGCAGCCTGGAAATGGTTTGGGAAAGACAGAAGAAAGCTCTGCCAGTGGGATAGATTATTTTGCATTAAACAAGTGTTAAAAAACAAAAATTCAACTGAGTACATTAGAAGATCTAACAGGTTTTATTATTACTTATTATTAGTGTTGGGAGAAAAAGTAGCAAAGGCTGAAACTTTGTTGCAGCTCGTAGCCTCCAGGCAGGTAGCCTGAGGCATAAAGACTGTAACACTCTACAGCTCCCTCCAGGACTTCCTTTAATGTTTTATAGCTTTGCTCTTGTTAGTGTCGCTTCCCTCTGATAACCAAAAACACCCCCCTACAAGACATACATTAGCAGCCATCTTTCAAACATATGGCCCACTGATGTACATCTGAAGGCTCTCATCACTGATGTTTTCTGAGACAGTGGTAAATAGCCCCTCAAGGTCCTGGAGACCTTGCTTCTAAATGCACACATTCCTTAGAGACCTACGCTATTCCCTAACCCCCACTAACTAAAAGTATATAATCAGTCACTCCTCACAAGCCCAGGCCGGCTCTTTCTGCCCACAGGTCCTGTCCCTGTGCTATAATAAAAGCACCTTTTGGCATGAAAACATCTCAAGAATTCTTTCATGACCGTTAGCTCTGGCCCCAAATCATTATTATCATGAATCATGTGGGGCGGCCCGGCATGAAACAATTCCCCCCAAGGCAGAACAAAAGAGAAGTTTATTGAATACACTGCCAGGGCGCAACAGGCAGGACAGCAAAGGAGAGGCTGTCGGCCACAAGGCAGTGGTGAGTGGCCGCAGTTACAGGGTGGAGTGCGGAGGTTATGGAATGTATGGAATTTTCCCCTTTCTGGTAATCTTAGGAACTGTGCCTGGTTGTAACTGGTTGGGGAGGGCCTATGGCTATTTTGAGGTGGGTCGCTTCATGAGCCTGTTTGCCTCAGGTCACTGTGGGCCCTCCTGCCTTGCTCAGGTTCCAGTGCTCAAGCCTGTCGCCTAAAAGTGGCCTCTACAAATCAGGTAGCATCCCATCTAGCAAGTAGAGAGATGCTTCTGAGAGCCGTACAAAATGGAAAGTTTTTTAGGAAGGAGGGTGGGGCAAGGAAGTTACTAGCAAAAGAAAATAAGGATTGTCCCACGCGAGGTCACCTTCCCTTAGAGGGAAGAGCAGGGGCTCTTATCAAGCAGATTCCCTCAAAATCTCAGACTGATCGGCTTAGAATTCGCCTCCTGGGAAAGCCAGACGCTGCTGTTAGGTTAGCTATTAAGTTTTGGCGGGAGCTTAATGTAAGACTCCATCTGGGGACTGCTTCTTTATAGCACGAACAACATCCTGAAATTAAAGGAGATTGAAAACAGGACTCAAAGCCCAATTTCCAGCCTCAAACAATGAGTTCATGGAAAAAGACCTCTCTGCCCTCTTTTGACTTGCAAACTTAGCTCCCGTAGAAAAAAATGCCCCTCTGGGCTGACTTCAGGTGTGTGACCATACATATTCAGCACTCGCTTTCCCAGGCTTTCTTGGGAAGGTCTTTATTTTAGAGGATCACAAAGTTAGCTTTTATACATAAATATGTTTTTCTAATAATTTAACACCAGTTTAGACGCTGCCTCATTTTTTACATAAAACTACATCTTTAATCAAAGAAATCCATTCAATAAATATCAAAGTTTTTCTTCCTTGCTATAACACAACGTGAATCACAATTAGAGGCTCATGTTAGTGGAACTGCCGGTTTACAGGGGGACCACACTAGAGAAGCGTGCACTTTTGCCCCAGATCCCACGGCTACAAGACTGCAGAGCCAGAAGCAGAGCCAAGTCTTTGCACTGCTGTTTGTTGTCTAAAAATCAAGTCATTAGGGGCGCCTGGGTGGCTCAGTCGTTGGGGGTCTGCCTTCGGCTCAGGTCATGATCCCGGGGTCCTGGGATCGAGCCCCACATCAGGCTCCCTGCTCGACGGGAGGCCTGCTTCTCCCTCTCCCACTCCCTCTGCTTGTGTTCCCTCTCTCGCTGTGTCTCTCTCTGTCAAATAAATAAAATCTTTTAAAAAAATAAATAAATAAAAGTCAAGTCATTGAAGGTGGCAGGGGAGACTAGTAACCATCACATCACCTTAATAGGCATAAAAAGAAGGGGATGTGTGCTCATCCTCACCACCCAGGGTCTCTCCAGACAAGACAGGAAATGGGGAAGGAATTCCAGAGAAGAAAGCTGTTGTTAGGGACAAACACAATGGGCACATGTGTGGACGTGTTGTTACTGGCTGAGCTGTATCCCCCCAGAATTCATATGTGGAAGACCTAACCCCCAGGGCATCAGAATGTGACTATGTTTGGAGATAGTCTTTAAAGAGGTGATTTGGTGGGACATCTTGGTGGCTCACTCAGTTAAGTGTCCAACTCTTGATTTTGGCTCAAGTCATGATCTCAGGTTTGTGATATTGAGCCCCATGTCGGGGCTCAGTGAAGTGAAGATTCTGCTTGAGATTCTCTCTCTCCCTCTCCCTCTGCCCCTCCCCCTACTCTCTCTTGCTCTCGCTAAAATAAATAAATAAATCTTCAAAAAAAATAAAGAAGTGATTGGGGTAAAATGAGATCATCAGGGTGGGTCCTAATCCAATGTGACTAGTGTCATTATAAGAAGAGATTAGGAAGTGAATACACAGAGAGGAAAGACAGTGTGAAGACACAGGGTAAAGATGGTGTCTACAAGCCAGGGCCCGCCGAGGCCTCAGGAGAAACCCACGCTGCGGACACCTTGATCTCAGACTTCCAGCCTCCAGAACTGTGAGAAAGTCAAATTCTGTTATTTAAGCTGTGCTGGCTGTGGTGCTTTGTTATGGCATCCTGCAACTCAGACTGAATGTCTGTGACTTTCCCAGCCTTCAAATTTATACACTGAAACCCTAATCCCAGTGTGATGGAAGGGTCTCTGAGGGGGGAGCAGGTTGGAAGATGGAGCCCTCATGAATGGGATCATACCCTCATAAGAGGCCAGAGAGCCCGTTCGCTCCTTTTCTTCCATGTATGGATACAAAGAGAGGTCGACCAGATATCTGCAAGCCAGGCAGCGGGCCCTCACCAGAACCCGGCTGTGCTGGCTCCCTGATCTTGGACTTCCAGCCTCCAGAACCATGAGGAATAGCTGTTCGTTCATAAGCCACCCAGTCGGTACTGCTTCGTTAAGTTGCCTGAACTCACTGAGACACGCAGCCACATACAAGATGGAGCGAACACGTGGAGCTCTAGCCCATGTGGCCTGGCGTGGAGACACACACCAACCCCACCCCCACCCCTCCTCATTCTCAGGAAACAAGCACAGGAAGGAATCTTTGCATGTCACCAGTGGGGAAGTGAGCCATACCACAGCAAACGCAGCACTTCTGTCAAGTTAAGAGGCTGGGTGACAGGGGACACTTGGAAAATCAGCTGACAGCATTCCTGAGTGGAGCTGTTTTCTTCGGACAAGCAGAGGAGATTCGGACCATGGCCACTGCTCTCAAGCAGGGTAGGCCGAGGCCACCTGTTTCCTGTAAGAGACACACAAGTCTGCTCGAGGGACAAGGAAGACCATGGGCCAACCCTGACTTAGAGCCCCTTTGTTACCAGTCAGACCCCAAGACCTGACCTTTACTGCCCACCTGCTTGGACTCACTAAACTTGCCCTTACATTTTTCCTTAAGCTCTTCTTTCTGGCTTTCCTTTTAACTTAGGCACCCAAACCCAAAACCACCCTTCAGGTGACAGTCACTGCCCTGAAAAGACCTCCCTCCCGCAGGCCCAGACCACCCAGACCTTTTGAGCTAACCACCCCTCCCCAACTCATGGACCATGGAGTGACCCCCTAGAATGACCTACCATTACCTTTACCTCATTATAATACCAAAATCTCCACCCAGGGAGGAGCCTCAGCCTCATTTCCATAACATACTATGTATGCGTAGTCAGGTTTCCTTAAGGTTCATGCATGACCTCATACCCACCTCTACTAGGATGGCAAGGCTTCCCTTTCTGAAGAGTCTTCCTAACCCTGAACAAAAGGAACTCGTTCACCCTCTCTTGGGGACTCATGGCTTTGGAAGCCAATGTCTATGCAAATTTGCTTATTTGCTGCAAATAAAATTTTCTTTGTGCCACAACTCAACCTGGTGTAGTTTCTGTTCACCCAGGAGCAAACTCACGTTGGCTCAGTTACATCGTGGGCTTAGGAAGCCCTTCCCTGCTCCCTCAGATGTGCCTTTCTCTGTAACTCAATAAGGGAGAAACCTCGCAGCACACAAGACCAAAGTTAAAACCGGACCTCAGCATGGGTGGAAGCTGTGCTTGTGTTTCATGTGTCTCTGCACCAGGAAAAAAAAAAAATTAATTTTAAAAAGTAGTGGGGAGGGAAGTCAGAACACTATTTCCCCTGCTGGAATCAGTATTCAGTACTTCTTCTAGAGGCTCTACGACCCACAGAATGAAGGCAAAAGCCTTCTGTTACTCCTGGCCTCCCCTCCACCACGGAGTGAGCAAGACCAGCTCAGGGGCCCCAGACACTTATCAGCAGTGAAAGTTCACACCCTCGCACACCCACTTTACAGGTGAGAAAGTGAAGAGAAGCCCAGAGAGATTAAGAATTTTTCCCCCAAAGGGCAAAGCTAGAAACTTTCCAGATCAGGATGGAACAGAACTTTGGCTTTGCTTGAGTCTCCGGATTGCCTTCAGCAGAAGCACCGACCATCTGGAGTTGGAGCCTGAATGCTGGGCATCCCTCTGATTCCCTTGTTCTCTCCCTAGTGAGGCCCTGCTCCCTCCACCTCCCCTGCTCCAGCCCAACAGGCCTGCTCCTCATGCTGGAACTGGCCTCCCACCACCACCCTGGGACACGGAGGAGCAGAGCCAGAGCATTGTAGAGTCTCACTGTTCTCTCTGCCTCAGCTGCCAAAATTTAGGAGCATCTACGTCAGCTGGACTGAAATAGCTTCCATTTTTCTTACTGCTTCCTTATTTTCTTACTGCTTCCTTATGTCTCTTTTTTCTACATTTCAGTTTCCCAAACTTTGGTAAAATACAGTTGTTTAAAAGAGAACAGGAAGGAAAGTTATTAATAGTGACAGAAATGCTGTGGCTTTGACTCCCTTAATAATTAGCTTCACAGGGCACCCAACTTCTACAAAGAATCCCACAGCTTTCCCAAAACAGACAAGTCACATTTTTATTTAACACTGTGTCCTCAAATGTACTGAGCAAGCAGATATTTCTGGAGTTGGACTGGAAGTTGGACATTCGCAGAACAAGCCTTATTAAAACTGCTGACATGGACCTTAACACGTTATATTATTATTAATTTAACAATCATTTAATGAGCATCTGCTGGGTACCAGCCTCTGTGGATACACAGATGAATAAGAAAATGGCACATCAGCCAGGATCCTGGTAGCAGATAGATGGTGCAAGCAAGATGATATAATTGAGGATAACTTAATGAGGGGAATATTTATGATGGTACAGGAATGAGTTAAGGGAAATCAACAAAAGATAGAGAATAAACCCAGGGCTAGCAGCAGCAGAGAGACTTTACCACCTCTAAGTCTAAAGGAGGAGGAGAGGGGATAAAAACCAGAACCCGACAGAACCCTTACATAGACCTCCCAGCAGTTGAGGGAAGGACCACCTGGCAGGAGCTGAGGCCCTTGGTGGAGGGACACAGACACTCCCAACCCAACAGAGAAATACCTTTCTTTCTGCCCTTCTACCTCCCACTGCCCATTAACTGAACCCCACCATAAGTTGGAGAGTGAGGTTATGTCCCCTCTCCAATAAGACCCCTTCCAGAACAGGTATCATGTATGATACATCTTAATAGTCCCAGCATTTAGTATAGTGACTGACTCATGACAGGTGCTCAGTAAACATGTGCTGCGTGAATACATGAATGAATGAATGTCCATTTACCTGGCAACCAGAGGCAGGGCTCAATCTCCACCTGATAATTGCCTTCCAAAACCGTGTGAAATGGTACAATGACCCCCAAGCATGCCCACAGAATTAGTTTGAGACACTAGTTGCCCTATAGAAACAGGTCATCCCGACATTAGTCACCTGACCACTTCATATAAACATGACAGGTGTCCCAGCTTAGACTGTCCAGAGACATGCCCAGCCATGTCTGATGAACCAGAAAGCAGACAGACTCCAGGTGGACTCCAAGGGTCCATCTACATTGGAGAAAAGAGCTTGAGATCAGAAGAAGCAGGGGAAGGGGATGATAGCCAGGGATCTCTCAAAGCCCTTCTTCCTGCACCTGAGCTTGGGCCTAGCCTGTGAGGAAGGTAGCTGCAGGTAGCAGCTGATAAATCTGTCCTCACCAGTCCTCTGTGACATAGGGAGGGACAAGTAACACAGCCTCAGGGCCTCATGTCAAATTGTGATCCAAAAACAGGAAGAAGGACACAGCATGGCCACTCTGGGGCCCCAAGAGCCAGCAGATCTGAGCTCACCTGGAGACACTGACACTGGTGTTCAGGGGTATGCCAGCTGCCATGGCAGATGACTTCAGTGAGCAGGAATAGAAGATGGCCCAGGCTCTGTGCTAACCATCCCTGAGACACCCCCCAGTCACTCCCAGCAGCTTTGACAGGGATGGGAGTCTAGTGCCAAGAATGAAGTGTAAGTGGGGTCTCACTGCCATCACCCCCATTAGCTAGTAAAGGGCAAGGGAGACGCAGTTTTCATAGATCTTGGTAAAGGCTTTAGTCTTCATTGAGAAAGCATGGCAGCTAATTCTTCTGTAAGACTGATCCCATGGGTCACATCCAGTACTCATGTATCTACACCCTCCACTCCTACAGTCAGTGTGAGATTCAGTACCAGTCATGGATCTCTGACCACCTCCCTCCTATGTCTACAGCCTTTAGGAAAGAGCAACAGCATGATTCATTTATCCTGTCATTGAATGAGTATTCATTCTTTCAGTGCCTGCCATATTCCAGGCACTAGATAGGTTCTAGGGACTCAGAAGTAAGACAGTGCTCTTGTGAGTCTATTCTACCAACATTTAGAAACACCAACATTTAGATACAAAGAAGGGAGACCAACTGATAAATGCATAAACAATAGTAAAGGCAGATCGGGTAAGCAGGACTGCTGCCCCAGACAGCTTCCTGGAATAGGAAATGGTTCCAGATCTTGAGCCCTGGGGAGATAAATGGAAATCTCCAGTTTAGGGTCCATGTTGGTTTGATCAAGCAGAGCCTTAGAGTCTTAGACCAGCATCATTCCTATATCATTGTCCATTTGGGGAGTGGTACCACTGCCTCAAGCACAATCTGGTGGTGGTTTGATGTTGGTCACTCATCAGAGGCCAGAGGTATAGAAGAGCCATCAGCTCTGATTATCCTCTTAAGCCCATCAGAAAGGACTGAGTGCTGAGGGTCAAAAATTTGGCTCCTCTAAATAACTGGCATCAGAGGCGGTTGTAGACAAAAAATAGAGGTCTTTGTTCCAACTCCCCTCAGCCGCCTTTCTGAAGCCACTTCACCCAGATCATAACACAGAGCAGGTTCAGGATTAGAGACACTTTCAGCAGGAGCAGAAGCAGGGAGGAAAGGCTGATGAGCAGGGACCTGTGGGAGGGACATGGGGACAGGTGATGAGCAGCTCATCTGTTCCTCTGTTTCTTCCTCAGGGTCTAGTGTGATCCCTAACCCACAATCATTTTAATAACTGGTACATTTAGAGCCACAGAAGAAGTCTACCAGGTGAGAAAGATGCTAAAAGTAGACCAGGTAAACATCCATTTCAAAGACACTTTTCTACCCCTCTCTCTGCCAATTGAAGGCCACAAAGTAACTGAGGCTACACCACATTCCGGAAAAACAGTCTACAAACCACTCGTCGGATAATGACTTCCGTTAGGATGGCACTTTTGACTTTTCAAAACACTTCTGTCTATTATCTGATTTTCTCCTCCCAATAAACCCGTGAACCGGGGGCGCCTGGGTGGCTCAGTCGTTAAGTATCTGCCTTCGGCTCAGGTCATGATCCCAGGGTCCTGGGATCGAGCCCCTGCTCCGCAGGAAGGCTGCTTCTCCCTCTCCAACTCCCCCTACTTGTGTTCCCTCTCTCGCTGTGTCTCTCTCTGTCAAATAAATAAATAAAATCTTTTTAAAAAATGAACCATTTGGTCAGCACAGACAGGCTCCAGGATAGAAGCTTCTCAACAATCACCTTTAAGCTTTTGGTCTTCCATGGAAATTTGTTTTGAAGCTGCTTTTCCATCTAACATCTGTTTTTGTGTCATTTGTGGTAAATTTCCCAATGAAGGTCCCTTCTTGATTTTTTGTTTGGCCAAGAATGTTTTCCTTTGATGCTATAATTCATTGAAAAACTCACTTCAAGGTCAAAGGAGTGAAATTTGTCAAAAGCAGACCAATATTAATGTGTGCTGTTATATCCCACTTGCTTGTCAACAGATTACCAAGAGACTGGGCTTTGATTTGTGTAGCAAAGATGCAACAAAGAAATGCCTGTAGAGGGGCGCCTGGGTGGCTCAGTCGGTTGAGCATCTGCCTTCGGCTCAGGTCATGATCCTGGGGTCCTGGGATCGAGCCCCGTGTTGGGCTCTCCACTCAGTGGGGAGCTGGCTTCTCCCTCTCCCTCTGTCTGCCACTCCCCCTGCCTGTACTCTCTCACTCTCTGTCAAATAAATAATATAAAATTTTGATTTTTTTTTTATTTGCAAGAGAGAGAATGAGAGAGAGCATGAGAGGGAGGAGGGTCAGAGGGAGAAGCAGACTCCCTGCTGAGCAGGGAGCCCGATGTGGGACTCAATCCCGGGACTCCAGGATCATGACCTGAGCCGAAGGCAGTCGCTTAACCAACTGAGCCACCCAGGCGTCCAATAATATAAAATCTTGAAGAAAAAAAAAAAGAAAGAAGAAAGAAATGCCTGTAGAAGTACCTAGTCTTAAGATGTGCCTCACTCAGCAACAATCAAACAAACTACAAAATATCTACCTTAGGGTAGGCCCAGTACCAAGGATGGGGGAATGCAAAGATGAACAGGGCAGCCCCCAGCCCCAGTGGGACTTAGACAACCAACCATAACACAATGTGCTAAGAGTGAGGAAAACCCAGAGGATGGGCATGACCGTCGATGGCTGGATAGATCAGGGGAGGCTTCCCAGAGGAGGAGATGCTGACTAGGTCTTAGAAGAGGAAAATATTTTTACAGCCAGAAGAGCCAGATCAAGCACTTAGAAGAAACCAGAAGGAGAATATGAGAGGTTGGTCAATCCATCATGACTGGAGCACGGGGTGCCATGGGAGTGGGGAGTGATAAAGCTACAGAGGTTCGCAGAGAAATTGGTCATGGGGAGCCTCAAACTGCACCCTAAGGTGCAAGTAACCCCTGAAAGTTTTTGAGCAAAGGAATGATTGATCGGGATGAGGTTTAGAAAGAGACCTCTCCTGCAGAGGTATGTGGGGTGGACTGGAAAGAGGAGAGGCTGGTAATAAAAATCCCACTCACAAGAGTGGTTATGAGAATTGACAAAAAAAAATTGAGTTATTAAATAAAGGTAGAATTGACAAGACTTTTCACCCAGTGGAGGTAAAGGATAAGAAGCCAAAAAAAGAATCTAAGGTGTCTAGCTTTCGTAAAGATGGGGCTGAGGACACCATGAACTGAGTCAAGGAGGCTGCAGGGAAGAGGCTGGGAAGGAAGTGAGAAGTGTGGTCTGGGACATGGGGAGTTGGAGGGGCTTCAGGAACAGTGGTGTGAAGAAGTTCTGGTGGATGTTCAAGAGAGAAGTAGAAGGTGGATATGTTGACTGGAGAGTTTGACAGAGGGGCTTAGTGAGACAAACAGAATGGATGAAAATCCATCCAGGGTTGGAAAAGCACATTCTCCCACTGAAGCATGTGTCAAAACGACCAGGATGTCCAAGAGAACCTCTGCTGCAGACCAAGAAGAAGACAGGGATACTGGAAGACCTTGGTATTAAAGAGTTGACCGAGGAAGAGGAGCCAATGAAGAAAACAATTCCATTTACAATAGCACCAAAAACCATAAGATATCTTGGAATAAACCTAACCAAAAAGGTAAAGGATCTATACTTTAGGAACTACAGAACATTCATGAAAGAAATTGAAGAAGACACAAAAAGATGGAAAAATATTCCATGCTCATGTGTCGGAAGAATAAACATTGTTAAAATGTCTATGCTACCCAGAGCAATCTATACCTTCAATGCCATTCCGATCAAAATTCCAATGACATTTTTCAAAGTGCTAGAACAAACAATCCTAAAATTTGTATGGAATCAGAAAAGATCCCGAATTGCCAAGGAAATGTTGAAAAAGAAAAACAAAGCTGGGGGCATCACATTGCCTGATTTCAAGCTATATTACAAAACAGTGATCACCATGACAGCATGGTACTGGCACAAAAACAGACATATAGATCAATGGAACAGAATAGAGAGCCCATTATGGACCCTCAACTCTATGGTCAACTCATCTTTGACAAAGCAGGAAAAAACATGCAATGGAAAAAAGACAGTCTCTTCAATAAATGGTGCTGGGAAAATTGGACAGCTATATACAGAAGAATGAAACTCGACCATTCTCTAACACCATACACAAAGATAAACTCAAAATGGATGAAAGACCTCAATGTGAGACAGGAATCCATCAAAATCCTAGAGGAGAACATAGGCAGTAACCTCTTTGACATCGGCCACAGCAACTTCTCTCAAGATACATCTCCAAAGGCTAGTGATACAAAAGCAAAAATGAACTTTTGGGACTTCATCAAGATAAAAACTTCTGCACAGCAAAGGAAACAATCAATAAAACAAAGAGGCAACCCACAGAATGGGAGAAGATATTTGCAAACGACACTACAGATAAAGGGCTGGTATCCAAGATCTATAAAGAACTTCTCAAACTCAACACCCAGAAAACAAATTATCAAGTCAAAAAATGGGCAGAAGACATGAACAGACACTTCTCCAAAGAAGACATACAAAGGCTAACAGACACATGAAAAAATGTTCATCATCATTAGCCATCAGGGAAATTCAAATCAAAACCACATTGAGATACCACCTTACACCAGTTAGAATGGCAAAAAATGACAAGGCAAGAAACAACAAATTTTGGAGAGGTTGTGGAGAAAGGGGAACCCTCTTATGCTGTTGGTGGGAATGCAAGTTGGCACAGCCACTTTGGAAAACAGTGTGGAGGTGCCTCAAAAAATTAAAAATAGAGCTACCCTATGACCCAGCAATTGCACTCCTGGGTATTTACCCCAAAGACACAGATGTAGTGAAAAGAAGGGCCATATGCACCCCAATGTTCATAGCAGCAATGTCCGCAATAACCAAACTGTGGAAAGAGCCGAGATGCCCTTCAACTGATGAATGGATAAAGAAGATGTGGTCCATATATACAATGGAATATTACTCAGCCTTCAGAAAGGATGAATACACAGGTTTCGCATCAACATGGATGGGACCGGAGGAGATTATGCTAAGTGAAGTAAGTCAAGCAGAGAAAGCCAATTACCATATGGTTTCACTTATTTATGGAACACAAAGAATACCATGAAGGTCAAAATAAAAATTTTTTAAATGCTATATGCAGGTGAGGATGGTTGGAATTAACAATCTCTGGAATAACATAGGTGATTTTTTCAGTTCCTCTACTAAGCAATATGAATGGCTGCAGAAATAAACAGAAAGTCTTTGCCATTTCAGTTGTTCCCCCTGATACTCAACATTTTTACTCACATCTCCATCAACACTTTTGCCCCCAGGCACTTGGAAGAGAGAGGAAGGAAGATGGCCGCAAACAGGTTCATGGTTCTGACCACAAAACTCACTTCTTCCCTCTACACAGCCCAGCCATGTTAAACTCTGTCTGGGCCAACCCCACAGAGACCAAGGACTATATTCTCTTACTTCTGCTTTTATGCCTGTCTCGTATCATTGTGGCTTCCATTCACAGCCCCAATCACTTTTTATTCTGCTGCCTTTTTTTTTTAAGGAAGAAACTGAGAAACAAGTGTTAGGCAAGCAAGTGCTAGAAAACAATCATATGGCGGGGCGCCTGGGTGGCTCAGTTGGTTAAGCGACTGCCTTCGGCTCAGGTCATGATCCTGGAGTCCCGGGATCGAGTCCCGCATCGGGCTCCCTGCTCGGCGAGGAGCCTGCTTCTCTCTCTGACCCTCCCCCCTCTCATGTACTCTCTCTCATTCTCGCTCTCTCAAATAAATAAATAAAATATTTAAAAAAAAAAAAAAAGAAAACAATCATATGGCAATCTCCTTCGGTTCTTATAGCCTGAAAAACCCCCAAAAGCACTGTGGCCATGGAGAGGAAATCAGTGTGCCCCACTGGGTGCTGGTTATAGAGTCTCCTTGGAGTGTTAAAAGAGCACCTTAAACACAAATGTTTATAGCGGTTTTATTCATAATTGCCAAAACTTGGAAGCAATCAAGATGTCCTTCAGTAGGTGAATGAATAAAGAACCTGTGGTCCATCATACAAAGGAATATCATTCAGTGATAAAAAGAAATGAGATAGGGCATTATGGTGACATATGACATCCCTCCTTTTTATCTCCACCCCCCCTTTTTTTTAAGATTTTATTTATCCATTTGAGAGAGAGAGAGAGAGCACAAGCAGGGATGGGGCAGAGGAAGAGGAAGAGGGAAAACCAGACTCCCCACAGAGTGGGGACCCTAACATGGGACTCCATCCCAGCACCCCAAGATCATTATCTGAGCCAAAGTCAGACCCTCAACCAACTGAGCCACCAAGGTGCCCCTTTATCCCCTCTTTTAACAACTAAAAATTGACATCTGTCCAAAAACAATAGTGCCTCTGTGGAAGTTGTGAAATCCAGTACCATACACCAAGAGACCTAGGAGGAGTCTTGTCCACCTGTGCAATGGGTAATAGGCAGACAGACCTTGGTAAGAGCTGCAGAACCAGCAGTAGCCAATAAACTGGCCCTCACCCTCCCCAGCTGCAGTTGGGGAACATCTGGAGAGTACTAGTGGGCAGATACCCACAGATGAGATAACCTTTGTAGAAGTCCAGTCTCCCCAAGGACAGATGCCAGCACTCCACTGGAGGAAAAAAAAATACAAGTGTGGACCCATTGAAGAGGGTAAGAGGAACTTTGCCAGCATAACCTCACCCCACCCCACCCCAAGGCATCACAGCAGTCAAGCTGAACTAGCCTGCCATGACCTCTCTCGAGGGGAAAAGGGAGAGGGTGAGTGAGTGCCTGGCTTCCCCAGCTGTGTGGGACACTTACTGGAAAAAAACATTTCCCCACAGCAGCAACCAGACTTTTGAAGCAGGTTCTCCATGACAGGAGTGAGGGAAGAAACCAGGAAAGAAGCAGATTAGAGTATCAAAGGGCATGAAAGGGATTTGGTTCTTGCTTGACTGCATTCAGGACTCCAACAGGAAACTCTGCGAGTGAGCTGAGGAGAAAACCTCACCCAAGGAACCTCCTGCCTGGACTGCGGGAACCCTAAAGGCCCCGTGTTTAACACCCACACCTCCCTGCCCACTCTGCAGCCAGCTCCCTGGGCACATTCCCAAGTGTCGTGGCAAGAGCAAGGTCTGGCAAACAAGGAAGGAGTGCACTCCCAAAACAGGCCAGACTCTATGGGAAATGAAAACTACAAACTTGAGCTACAGCGCCGCCTTCTGGAAAAGAAAAGAGGTTCCCAACAGCCAGTAAGTTGTAAGACATAGAAACCTAAGAATTCTGCCACAAAAGGGAGCAAGAAGCAGGTGTATCCATAAAAGGTTGGAGAAAGCCCCAGATAAAAGCAGAACCAACGAAAAATATCTCCTACCTGAAGCCAACTCGTAAAGATTGGAGGAGGTGATTGCTACTTCAAATGTGAAAACAGCAACACAAATCTCTAAGGGAATATCAAGAATCAAAGACACATGACTCATCAAAAGAAAACAATAATCCTCAAGTAACCAAACCAGACACAAAATTCTGTATTCTACCTGATAAAGAATTCAAAATAGCTGTTTTGAGGTCTCAAACAAGAAAACACAGAAAAGCAATTGAACAAAATCAGGAAAACAATACATGGACAAAATAAGAAATTTAAAGAGGAGATAGAAATCATTGAAAAAAAGAATCAAATATAAATTCTGGAGCTGAAGAATTCAATGAATGAAATTTTAAAATGCAATAGGAGAGCATCACAGCAGAAGAGACCAAACAGAAGATAGAATCAGTGATGTACAGGTTAGGAATTTTGAAATAATCTCAGAAGAGAAAAAAGAGATAAGAATGAAAAAGAGCAAAGAAAGTCCACATGGTCTATTAGACCCCATCAGAAGTACAAACATCAGAATAATTGGAGTTTCATAAAAGAAGAGAGGTAGTCAGAGGCAGAAAGTTTACTTAAAGAAATAATAGCTGAAAACTCCCAAACCTGAGGAGAGACTTAGACATCCAATGGGTTCATGAAACTAATAGATCATTATCTCAATGCAAAATGACCTTTCCCAGGACACATTATAATAAAACTGCCAAAATTCAAGGACAGAGAGAATTTCTAGAAGCAGTGAGAGAAAAAACGATTATAACCTACAAAGGAACCCATGTTAAGCTATCAGCAAATTTCTCAGCACAAACTCTGCAGACCAAAAGAGAGTGGAATGATATATTCAAAATGTTGAAAGAAAGACTTTATCTTGTGAAATTATCGTTCAGAAATAAGGTAGAAATAAAGACATTCCTAGACAAAGAAAAGCTGAGGCAGCTCATCACCACTATAACTGCCTTACAAGAAATGTTGAAAGAAGTTCTTCAAGCTGAAATGAAAAGATGCTAATTAGTAACATGAAAATATACAACATACTGGCAAAGATAAATATACAGTTAGATTTAGAAAACTGTAATTCTGTAATATGATAGTGTGCTAGCCACTATGGTATAAATGTTAAAGAGAAAAAAGTATTAAAAATTACCATGACTAGGGCCCCTGTGTGCCTCAGTCAGTTCAGCATCCAACTCTTGATTTTGGCTTAGATCATGATCTCAGGGTTGTGAGATCAAGCCCCGCATCAGGCTCTGCACTGGACGTGGAGCCTGCTTAATATTCTCTCTCTCCCTCTCCCTTTGCCCCTCCCCCCACACACTCCCACACGCTCTCTCTCAAAAAAATTTGATTTTTTTAATCTATGTTTTATGAAGGTCTCATGGTAACCACAAAGCAAAAAACTCTGGTAGGTTCACAAAAGATAAAGAGAAGGGAATTAGAGCTTACCACCATGGAAAATCACCAATTCATAAAAATAGGCCCCAAAAAAGGAAAAACAGAACAATAGTACTACAGAACAGCCAGAAAGCAATTAATAAGATGGCATTATTAAGTCCTTACATATCAATAGTTATTCTAAATGTAAATGGATTGAATTCTCCAATCAAAAGGCACAGACTGGCTGAATAGATAAAAATAAGACCCAACTAAATGCTGCCTACAAAAGATTCATTTCAATTTTAAGGACACATATAGGCTCAAAAGTGAAGGGATGGAAAAAGATATTCCATGCAAGTGGAAACCAAACTAAAGCTGGGGTAGCTAGACCTATATCAGACAAAATAGACTTTATGCCAAAAATGGTAACAAGAGACAAAGAAGGTAATTCTATAATGATAAAGGGTTCATTCATCAAGCAGATACAACAATCATAAATATATATGTACCCAACATCAGAGTACCAAAATATATTAAGCAAATACTAAGAGATATAAAGGGAGAAATAGAGAACATAGTAGAGGACTTCAATAATAGTAGAGGACTTCAATACCACACTTCCAACAGTGGATAGATCATCCAGATATAAAGACAACAACGAAATGTTGGACTTGAAACAAATAGACCTAACAGACATAGAGAACATTCATCCAACAGCAGCAGAATACACATTCTTTTCCAGTATACATGGACAATTCTCCAGGATAGGTCATATGTTAGGCTAGCCTCCAGGGAACCCTTTGTTTCAATTAAGACAGCTTCCAGACTAAATTTCATTTAAACAAGAAGTTCAGCAACAAAAAGTTGGACTGTTAACTATTTTATACAAAGAGTATGTGCTACCTATAAGTAAATGATAAAGAATAATAATAAAATGCACACTTCTGTGCCTTCCAGCTTATGAAGAAAATTTCTTTAGTTCTTTTTTAACTCTTGTTTCCTGATTTAAATGTAACATATATTCACTATAGAAATTTTGCAAGATCCAGAAGGTAGAAAACAAAAATCACCACAATCCCGTTACCTTACTGCTAATATTCTGGTAACAATGTTTCCCTGTTTATTCTGGATGTATATTATTTTTTCTGAAATTGAGATCCTATTAAACAAATTGTCTTCTCTTTTCCATCATGACCATTTTCCTTAGAACATCTAATTTCTTACTATCCTTTCATCCCCAAGATTCCAAGAAAACAATCCCTAAATATACTTACTTTTGAACTAAGAGTTGTTTTTTCAAAAGAAAAAAAAAAAAAAGCAGAAGCAGGAATTGATAGATGGGGGAAATCTTTCTTGTCTGGCTTCTACCTGAAACATAAATTAAATTAAGAGGTTGATAAAGGGCATCCTGTGTGTCTGGCACAGGGCAGTATCTGGAGAGTAAATGTTGATTGATGATTGAGTCTCACGAGGCTGAAAGTATCTCTGGAGATAAGAGGGAAAATAAAAGCCAGCACTTCCGTGATAAACAAAAATACCCAGAAGCTTTCTTTAAGCCCAAATCAAGTTCTGGGTCCAGGATGAATTCTCAACACATACCAAGAGGACTTGGGGCCTGTGCCTTGTCGTTGCATCTTATTTAATCATTATTTACCCAGAGGATAAGGCACTGTTCTGAGTGCTTTGATGGAGGCAATGAAAAAGCCAGCATGGATATTGCTCTAAAGGAGTCAACAATCAGGTGGGGCAGGTAGGGCGTGTAGACAAATGACTCCATACCCTGTGGCTCCCTAAGTACAGTAGGTGTTCACGAACACAGTGATAGGAGACTCAGAGAGCTTTACTACTGGAAGGATCTTAGAGTGGAAAGAGACCTCAGAATAAGTGCTATCTCTTACTCTTACCAGCTGTCTATGTAATGGGACCAATAATATGTGTCTCCCTTGATTTTATGAAGAGTAAAGTGACAGTGAGCATAAACTATAAAGGTGTTACAAATGTAAGGTATAATTGTGAAGATCCTTCTCACCCTTCCCCATTTCCAATCTGAGAAACAGGGACACTGAGACTCAGAGGAGAAATAACATGTCTTGCCCAGTAAGTTAGAAACAAAGTGAGGACTGGAATTGTGGTCTCTAGACCCCAAGTCCAGAGTGAAACATTGGGTGTGCTTGCTAAGAGTAGGAGATGATCCTCAGCTCCTTCCTAACCCATCCCAGATTCAGGTGTTCCTTCTTTCCACTGTTTCTTATGGATCTTGCCCATTTCCCTTTGGATTGGCTATTGTCCCATGGAAACCTGGATAAAATTCCAAAGTAGGGTTAGGAAGTGCTTCCATGAATGAGCTTTGGATTCTGGGTCTTCCACCACCTCCATGGCTTCTAAACATTCACTGCAGATTCTGCTATACCTGACCCCATTGACCATGAACACGCTACCCAGGGGGATCAATGCTGTCAGCACAAAGCTTCCTGCCCTGGGTCCACATCCAGCTGCAACTGAGCTGCTGGAAACAAAATGGAAATTCATGCTAAAAATACAAATGGTGGGGTGCCTGGGTGGCTCAGTCAGTTAAGCGTCTGACTCTTGATTTCAGCTTAGGTCATGATCTCAGGGTGGTGAGATCAACCCCCGCATCAGGCTCCACACTAGGCGTGGAGTCTGCTTAAGATTGTCTCTCTCCCTTTCCCTCTGCCTCTCTCTCTGTCTCTCAAAAAATAAAAAAATAAAAATGTTTTCTAAAAGTTTTCAAATAAATCATGCACTTTGTAAACTTTACATTTAAAGGTGTTTTATGATTTCAGTGATTAATACCGCTAGGACTATGTATACCAGGCAGGTAGATTTTGTTGCTCTTCATTTTATGAGGAAACTGACTCTCAGGGTCTGGGCCTAGCTCAAGGTCTCATGGCCAGTGAGTGCCAGAGTTAATGCAAATCCAATTCTCCTAACCCTTAGTTGGGGTCTCTGTTTCCTTACAACCTACCTCTGGCAGAATCTATTTCAGTTGCAGATCTCAGAAACTGACCTAGAACACACTTAGGCAAAAGGGGGCGTGTATTAGAAAAATACTAGGATATTGTATATAATTCAAAGGCAATCCATGGGGAAAGCAAGGATACAGCTCAATCCTGGGGACAACTGGAACCAGACAATCAAATATGCCCTGGACCCTCTCTCCCTGCTCCTCTAATGGGCTCAATTATCTCTCTTTAGCAACAGCTTCCTCCAGGAAGAAGGACATAAGACCACTGACATCTCTCAAGTCTACCATCTTAGGGGTTTCCCTCCCAGAGAAAGCCCTACTCTCTGAGTCTTCATTAAAAGAAAAATGAAGTCCTGGGAAGAACTGAGATTGTCCTGATTTTTATCAGGTGCCCATTTATGGACCATTCAATTATGACCAAGTGGGCAGGGTCATTTAAAACGGTGCCACATCCCCCATCATTATAGACATGAGGCTGGGGGATATCTGAGGCTGAAAGTAATGGATGATTCTCACTTAGAACACAGGGATTGTAGGCATGAAAGTGGCTGAGACCACCCAGTGAGTGTACAGAAAGAAAAGAAGGAAGGGAGGGCAGAACCCTGGGGAGGGGGTAGGGATGAGATTTCAAGAGTGAAAAGGTGGAAACCTGGGAGGAAAGAGGAAATGAATGACAGAATATATAGATGGAAACCAGGAGAGCCCAGATTGACAGGAGCCAAGTGAGTTTGAAGGAAGAAGGAGAAACCAACCACGTCGAGGTCCAACAAAATACACAAAGAATGGCCTTGGGATCTGGCAGAGCAAGGATCAAGAGTAATCTATCCAAATGTCATTTCAGTGGAGGTGGAGGAGTGGAAGCCAGTTGAAGATGAGGCAATGCAGACTGTAAGTGTAGTTCTTCAGGAACTTAGATAGGAAGGGTGGAAAAGCAATAGGAGATGAAGTGACAGAGGTGAGGGGACAGTCCCCTCTATCTTAACCACATGGGTTTATGGAGCAGATACTCCTGGATATTAAACACTTTACATGCAACTCCCCATTAGGCAATCAAACATCACATCAAATGCTCATGCTATGCAATGTAAGAAACTATTTCTAATAATAATAGCTGATTTTATTGTCATAAATTACACAGATCTGACTCAAAGCTCACATTCTCACCCATTCTTCCTACAACTTCTCCATTGGTAGATGGAATGTCAAGGTGTAAATTATCCAGAGGGAGATGATAGAGCAACAGAGATAAGCTCCTCTTAGCCAACCCCCTTCTTGGGGCCTTTCCCTAAGGAAAAAATGGTCTCTTCTCCTATGTCTATTACCATCTACCTCCATTCCTACCAAGACTCTCTCCCATCTCTCTGAAGGAAACAAAGCCCTATTTAAATTATATTTTTAGGCACAACCATTAATTGTGGACCAAACAGCAATTCCAGACAACTGCAAGATCCAGTTGGCTGCCCTCTATCCTCATGACCCCTCCCCAAAGTCTGGATCTCCCCTTCTCCATTCCTTGAGCTATGGAAAACTTTAGGGCAGGCCACGAGGTCATGTGAAGACTGACTATATATCATACATAGGCAGAGCTAGACTCTGGGGATTTTTGCAGACTGATTTTATTTAGTGTGTCTCACAGCCATTGATCACGTGGCAGACTGTGGTGCCATAGAGAATAGGACCAAACAAAATAGCTGTGTCAACCGGCATTGGTCTCCTGCAAATGGGAAGAATGTAGGACCAAAGTCCCCTCCTCCAATCTCTCATAAAAATAGGTTCCCCTCTAGTTCAGACACAGCCAATGCCTGTGACCTCACTTCAAATACAGCTGTGAGGTGTCGGGTTGCTGACACTCACCTGACTCACACATCCCTGTCCTTTGTCACATTCCCCTTGTTGAGTTTCTCAACAGTGTTTTTCTCCCTGTCTATCCCTGATTTTTAGAGCAGGTAGATGAAATAAGACCTTCCATCTGTTCCCACTAATAAAATACCAGGTGTAAAGGAATATTCTCTCTGAATTAAAAACGTTCCACGTTGAACTATTAACTTGAAGTTTACCCTTTTTCTTCCTTTTTCCCTTCTCTCTCTAAATCCCTTCTCCTATAATTCCTCTCTGCCCAGCCCACCCCACTCTCTCCTCTCTTTCCACGTTACCATCATCCCTTTTCTCAGTTCTAATCCCTCTATTCCCCATCTCCTTTCTTTCCATGGTCAAGACTACAAAAGAGGCACCAAGGGCACAAAGTTTAAGAAAGCTTGAACGACCCTGACTGTGACTGTCCCTAGCCACCTCTCTTGCCTCACCCTAGACCCGTTCCCATTCTTTATTTCCATCCCCATATTTCTATCTTTATATCACTCAAACAAGTATTTTTCTCCCATCCTTATATACTCCTTTGCTCTTTTGACCAGCTGGTGGAATGTTTACTCTTTATATACATAATAACTACTTTATGTAGAATACCAATTGAGCTCTTGTATTAAAAACCAATGTAAGGAGCACCTGGGTAGCTCAGTCAGTTAAGCATCTCAGATCTTAGTTTTTGTTCAGGTCATGATCTCAGATTCCTGAGATCCAGATCCTGTCAGGCTCCACTCTCAGTGGGGAGTCTGCTTCTCTCCCTCTTCCTCTCCTGCCCCTCCCCCGGCTTGCGTATGTGCGCACTCTCTCTCTCTCTCTCTCTCAAATAAAGAAATAAATCTTTTTTAAAAAAAAGAAATGCACATATTAAAAAGAAAAAAGCCAGTGTAAGTACAGCATACACGAGACAGAAATGCATTTATCTTTCCTCTAACATCCAAGGGTAAGCAGTTCAAGGCTGACATGGCAGCTCCTACCAGCCCATGGCTCTGTGATCCTCAGGACCTGGCTTCCATCTCAAGGTCGAAGGTGGCTGCTTCAGCTTCCTCTACCACCTCCACTCTCCAGAAAGAGGAATAAAAGAAGGGGAGGAGAGAGTTTGCTCTTTTCTTCTTAAGGGCATGACTCAGTTGTAGACAAGGCTTCCCCTCACACATCCTCTCGGCCAGAACTTAGTTATGTCACTGCATCTACCTGCAAGAAAGCTGGGAAATGTGATTTTTTTACTCCCCAGTCATGTGTCCAGCTAAAATTTCTGTCACTGTAAAACCAGGAAAGAGCAGATATTTGGGGATTAACTAGCAATCTTTTCCACAATTATATTCTAAGCAGAATATCAATAGTAAGGAAAGGAAAGTAATAGCTATCCTTCTTTTATCCTTTTCTAAACAGGACTCGTTGCATTTTAGATAATCATTCACAGAATGTGGGGCACCTGGGTAGCTCAGTCAGTGAAGCGTCTGCCTTCGGCTCAGGTCATGATCCCAGGGTCCTGGGATCGAGCCCCGCATTGGGCTCTCTGTTCATTGGGGAGCCTGCTTCTTCCTCTCCCACTCCCCCTGCTTGTGCTCTCTCTCTCTCTATCAAATAAATAAAATCTTTTTAAAAAAATCGTTCACGGAATCTTATAAGTGGAATTTATGGCAGAATTGTGATGATGATGATGATGATGATGATGATGATGATGATGATGATGATAATGACTGATGATAATGATGGAAGTAACACCAACATATCACTTTCTAAGCACAAGACACTACCTAAGCCTTTTTATTAAGTCTTATATATTAACTCACTTTATCCTTACAACAGCCCTGTCTGGTATATATTATTATCATCCCTGTCTTACAGAGGAGGTATTTGAGTCACAGAGAGGTTGTAATTACATGCCCAAAGTCACACAACAGTAAGAGATGGATCCAGATTCAGTGCCAGTTAGTCTGGCTCTAAAGAAAAATGATATAAATAGATGTTATTCCTAAGTAGAAGCATACACATATGTTACACTGTTTCAGGAGGACTCATTTTGTAGAGCACAATGCTGGACTCTAGGGGACTGGGGGTCATCCCCACTGTATTCTATACAAAAGGTGCTCCCTAGAGCGGCCTCATGTGGCCATCTGGGGTTATGTCCCTCCTCCTCTCCTGAGAAATCTAGATGTTCCTCTTAATTCTACCCAGTATTCTCCTCTTGCTTCACTGAAGTTCTCCTACACTCTCTTGGGGGAAGTGAAGTCCTTTCTGAATGGTTTCCCAAAACACAAGGGTTGAAAGGGATGTTAGAAGCCACTAATCCAGCAGTTCCTAAATCTATTTCATGTGAGAGTCACCCAGAAAACTTTATAGTCATGCAAATTCCCAAGTGTCACCCCAAGAGATTCTTATTCAGAAAGTCTGGGGAAATCCATATTTTTGATAAGGGCACCCAACCTCCTCAGTCCCATGGGAAACCATCTGAGGTCTGTATTGGGAAATATTCATAGACCCCTTCCCTCCAAATCCAGTATTTGAGTGTCCTCTATGGTGTCTCTGCCCAGTGGACACTCAGCCTATGCAAGGACCTCACATTACATCCCAGGTTAATAACAGCAGCTCCCATTGATTGAGCACCTACTGTGAGCCAGCACCAGTGCAAGGAGTTAGGGATTATCTCGTTTAATCCACACAAAAGTCTCTGAGCTCAGTATAATTACTAACCTCCACAGGGAAACAGAGACTCTAAAAATCAAGCGTGGTACCTGAAGTCATAAGCTAGCAAGTAGAGTTGTGCTAGTACAGTGTGAACCCTGATGTGCTGACTCAGGGGGACACACTGTCATGCAGTCTGAATCTTCAGCTATGCTTTGATGTCTCATTTTTCCTTCTATTAAGCCTTCATTTCCAATGACATCTTAAATTCCTCTAAAATGAGAATTGCATGCTTTGTTTCTTTATTACCAGGCATAATAATTTAATACAGTATGTGTCATACATGTGGTATTGTATAGTAATGATAGCATGTGGGGATCAGCATAAATGAAGAATGCAAAAATGAGCATATAGAGAGCACCATCTGTATGCTAAGCATCCTTTTGCCCATTTATTCCTCACAACCCTGTGAGGAGGTATTATTGTTCCCCATTTTTAAAATGAGAAAATTGATAATTAAAGATGTCAAGAAATAGTCCAATTCACAGACCTGGTAAGTGGCCCAGGTGGACCTTGGATCAAGTCTGTCTGAATCAAAATCCCAGGTTTGTTTCAATATGTCACACCTCTTTCCAGCAGAATGTCTTGTAACCTTATCCCCCAACATGGTTTTGGGATTTCTTTTGAAGAACTGATTTATTGTTTTCATCATTTTATTTTTTTAAGTAATCTCTATGCCCAACATGAGGCTCAAACTTATCACCCCAAGATGAAGATTCCCATGCTCTACCAACTGAGCCAGCCAGTCACCCCATGCCCACAACATGGTCATGGTCATGGTTGGGTGCCCTTATCAAAAATATGGATTTCTGGGCGTCTGGGTGGCTCAGTTGGTTAAGCGACAGCCTTCGGCTCAGGTCATGATCCTGGAGTCCCGGAATCGAGTCCCGCATCGGGCTCCCTGCTCGGCAGGGAGTCTGCTTCTCCCTCTGACCCTCCTCCCTCTCATGCTCTCTGTATCTCATTCTCTCTGTCTCAAATAAATAAATAAAATCTTTAAAAAAAAATATGGATTTCTGGGGCGCCTGGGTGGCTCAGTTGTTAAGCGTCTGCCTTCGGCTCAGGTCATGATCCCAGGGTCCTGGATCGAGCCCCACATCGGGCTCCCTGCTCCACGGGAAGCCTGCTTCTCCCTCTCCCACTCCCCCTGCTTGTGTTCCCTCTCTCGCTGGGTCTCTCTCTGTCAAATAAATAAATAAAATCTTTGAAAAAAAAAATATGGATTTCCCCAGACCTGAGGAATGTCACACTATCCACCAAGACCAAGGCAGCACATGCAGTGGGTTTGAATAAATGCTTCTAAGATGGAGAAATAAAGATAAATGTTTGCACGTGTACAAAAGACATGTAGGAGAAGGCTCATAGCAGTGCTGTTCACAACAGATTAAAACCAGGAACAGGCCAGGCCTCCTGCAGTGGGAGAACAAATGAAAAAATTGTGATCTATTTACTCATCCGAACATACACAACACTCAAAGCAACAATGTACATCAATACACAAAAATAATGAAGAGTCTTAGCAATATAATCTTAAGTCAAAAAAAACTAAAGTGGGGGGCCTGGGTGGCTCAGTTGGTTGACTGTCTGACTCTTTAATTTCAGCTCAGGTCTTGACCTCAGGGTTGTGAGTTCAAGCCCTGCCCTGAAGAAAATAAAATAAAATAAAAGATGTATCTTTAGAAATGCATACAAATGCAACAAAACTACCTAAAAAGATGAGAGTGATGGACACAGGAATGAGGATGATCACAACCTCAGATGGAGGGATGGAAAGGGTGGGAGGTGGAAATATGGTTAAATGTATATTATTGTCAAGGGCCTTAACTTTTGCTTTAGATTCTTATTACATTATAAGGAGGGAGGAAGGAAGGACCATTCATGGATGAGTAATGAATGTGTCAGAATTCAATTATTTTGATTATCCCAATTCTATGTACCCTGAGGTCCAATTTAAAGAAAATTGGACTAATAGAAAGAAAAAATTGGCTAATAGATGCATAAATGGTTTGGTATCCTTGTATTATCAGCTCTTAGAAGGAGAGATTGAATTTTCTTTTCCCAGTTTTGATACTCAGTTGTGTGCCTTGAGGAGAAAATCACAAAGGTTAGCATGAAGGAACCCAGAGTACCTTCTGCTTCTCCTGAAAAATATATGAAATTGAATACACTGATCCCTGCAAGCAGGTGGCAGGCTATGTAAGAGGGGTTGCGAGAATACGACCATGGCCAAGTGTGATTCCAGCAAAGACAGATCCTCAAAAATATGATGTCTCCCACACAGAGATGTATGTGCATATGCACACACACACACACACACACACACACACCTGTTGCTGACTATAGAAAAAATCATTTATGTGGAAAAGAAGTTAAGCTACACAGAGAGGAGAAAGAGCAGAATGGGGCAGCTGAGAAGAGTGCAAGTAAACTTTGCTGACTTTCTCATTTTGTCTGGACCTCCCTGTCTATTGGGCAAAAGAAGCTCATCTCCCTGGACTATGAGCTTAGCAGTTCTCCAATGCACAGCTGCCAACTTCTGAGACCCTGTCGGGGAAAAATGTAAATGTCCACAAGGAGGAGAACCTGAGCTGCAAAGAGCTTTGAGCCCAGTAGAGGGCCGGCGCCTGCCTGGATGTTCAGTTGGTCCCATGGTCAGCAGTTGCTGGCCATACTGATGGGGACTGAATCTCAGCTCTGTCTGCCATCTCCACGACCTCAGTATTGAATTTAATGTCCCTGAACCTTGCCCCCACCATCCATATGATGGGAAGAAGAGTAGCCTTCTCCAGAGGATTATTGGGTAAGGTTAAATTAGATAATACATGCAAAAGAGTCTGGCACATCATGGTCACAGTAAAAGTTCATTCATTCATTATTCATCCTTGTCTCTCCCAAAAAGCATCTAATAAAGAAGTTGGAAGAAGACAAGGCAGCAAGAAATCTGGTATCATGGAGAGTTGCCCACTTGGCCTTATAGAGAATCTCCCTCATCGGAAGCTATTTGTCAACTGTCAACAATGTGACCCCTTGGGGTGCTGGGACAGGGGAAGACACCATATGGGGGCCTTTCTCAGGAAAGAAAAGTTGGTGCTTGGAGGCCCCTTCCTGAGTAAAACCCTCCCTGCCTCCCACCTTCCTCCTCACCTCCAGGCGGACAGATTTGGTCACCCCCTTCTCCAGACTTGGAGCATGCTCAGTCCATATTATCCACAGTAATAACTCCCCATATTAAGCACTCAGTATATACCAGGCACAGGGATGAGCAATTCCCATGCCTTCTGTCATTTAATCCTCACAATAACCCTATGAAGGAGGAAAGTGAAGGTTAGCAAAGTAAATTAATATATCAAGTTGCAAAGACAAAAAATGGCAGAGCTAGAATTCAAACCCCTGTCTGCTGGCTCCAGTGTTTTTAGCCCCTGCACCATACTGTCTGTCTCCCTTACATCCCATCGTGGTCCTTATATCACATGGTGTATAAATCCGTTAGTCATTCCTAATGGGCTGTCAGTTCTTCAGAGGCAGGAACTTCAGAGGACAGGCTCTTTTATCTGTTTATCCCCAGCACCTAGCACAGTGCCTGGCTAAGAATGAATGAATAAATGAAGGAAGGAAGGAACAATCTTCTCCAAAGTCAAGGAAGGAGACAGCACCACTGTTCCTCCTAAGTCACTATGACTCATAACCTCTATTCCATCCAAGTTTTGAAGGGTGAGGAGAGGGCAGGTGACTGCATGTATAGGTTGCACCTTCCCTGAAGTGCGCTTCTCACTCACATAAGAGCCCAGAGCTTAGCCATGGGAATGGCGCCAAGCCCTTCACTAGAAGAGAGATGTTTGCTGGATCTTTAATTCTAGAAAAGCCATCCATCTTCCATTTCACAACTTTTTGCAGCATTAAATCCTATAGAAATTATTCTGGATATTTCCTTCAAATCCATTGAACTCAGCCATTCTCTTGTTTCATATTCATTACTAGGTTATAGATTATTTCCTTAGTGACCCCAAATGAAACTGCCACTTAATCCCCACATGAGGTTCAGCTCAAAATTTCAGAATGAAAGTAGTATATTGGTTAAGAGTACAGAATCTGAAGTCACATATTCCTAGGTTCAAATTCCAACCTGCTATGTAAGCTTTTTAAAACTCTCTGATCCTGGGGCGCCTGGGTGGGCTCAGTCATTAAGCGTCTGCCTCAGCTCGGGTCATGATCTCAGGGTCCTGGGATCGAGTCCCGCATCAGGCTCCCTGCTCAGTGGGAAGCCTGCTTCTCCCTCTCCCTCTGCCTGCCATTCCCCCTGCTTGTGCTCTCTCTCTCTCTCTTTCAAATAAATAAATAAAATCTTAAAACAAAAAAACTCTCTGATCTTGTTTTCACTTCTGTAAAATGGATATAATAATAACTATCTCATACAATTATCAGTCAGATTAAATGAGATAATGTATAAAACATTTAGCATAGTGTCTGGCACATAGTAAACACTCAATAAACATTCATTTTTATTTTTTTAAAAAGATTTTATTTATTTATTTGACAGAGAGAGACACAGCGAGAGAGGGAACACAAGCAGGGGGAGTGGGAGAGGGAGAAGCAGGCTCCCTGCAGAGCAGGGAGCCCGATGCGGGACTCGATCCCAGGACCCTGGGATCATGACCTGAGCTGAAGGCAGTCGCTTAACCAACTGAGCCACCCAGGCACCCTAAACATTCATTTTTAAAAGTTGGGTCTAATATAAATGGCCAACAGACACATGAAAAAATGCTCAACATCACTCGGCATCAGGGAAATCCAAATCAAAACCTCAATGAGATACCACCTCACACCAGTCAGAATGGCTAAAATTAACAAGTCAGGAAACAACAGGGATGCGGAGAAAGGGGAACCCTCCTACACTGTTGGTGGGAATGCAAGCTGGTGCAGCCACTCTGGAAGACAGTATGGAGGTTCCTCAAAAACTTAAAAATAGAGCTACCTTACGACCCAGCAATTGCACTACTAGGTATTTATCCAAAGGATACAAACATAGTGATTCAAATGGGCACATGCACCCCAATGGTTATAGCAGCAATGTCCACAATAGCCAAAATATGGGAAGAGCCCAGATGTCTATCCACGATGAATGGATAAAGAAGATATGGTATATGCATATGTATATATATATATATATATATATATGCATATGTATATATATATACACACACACACACACACACACACAATGGATTATTACTCAGCCACCAAAAAAATGAAATCTTGCCATTTGCAATGATGTGGATGGAACTAGAGGGTATTATGCTAAGCAAAATAATTTAGTCAGAGGAATAAATATTATGATTTCACTCATATGTGGAATTTAAGAAACAAAACAGATGAACATAAGGGAAGGGAAGGAAAAATAAAATAAGATGAAAACAGTGAGGGAGACAAATCATAAGAGATTCTTAACTATAGGAAAAAACAAACAGGGTTTCAAATTGAGGGTTGCTGGAGTGGGGGGTGGGGTGGGAGGGATGGGGTGACTGGGTGATAGACACTGGGGAGGGTATGTGCTCTGGTAAGCGCTGTGAATTGTGCAAGACTGTTGAATCTCAGATCTGTACCTCTGAAACAAATAATGCAATATATGTTAAGAAAAAAAAAAGAAGAAGAAGAAGGTAGCGGGAGGGGAAGAATGAAGCGGGGGAAATCGGAGGGGTAGACGAACCAT
>NC_058417.1:53451093-53492495 GCF_002201575.2 Neomonachus schauinslandi
TAAAACTAATGATATAATGTATGGGGATTAACATAAGAATAAAAAAATTTTACTGCAAAAAAAAAGAACCCCAATTGTAGGTCTAGTGAGAATGTCATACACACAAACACACCGGTTACCTGGCTTTGTTCATTTAATCACTACTCACTATCTATAGTGTAGCGATTCCAGTAGTAATAACACTTTATACATGAAATTTCATTTATGGTTTAAAAGAAAAGAAAGATTTTATGTACATTTTCTCATTTACTCTTCACAAAAACCCAGTGAAATAGCCACACATTCCTCTACCTATTTTACAAATGAGAAAACATAATCCCAAAGACATAAGTGATTTGGCTAAGGCCACTAGCCAAAAAGGAGCTGAAACCTGGGAGTAAAGCACACTCTCTTAACCTTAGGCCTGGACCTTCCCCTCCATATTGACCAATGGCCAGTGGTAATAGGACTTGTGCCTAGTGATGTAGCTGCCTGTTGAACACCAGGGTCATCATATGAGGATAACCCCCAAGGCCAAAATCTCAGCCCCCATTCCCATGCTCTCCTATTCTAGATAGTGATGTAACTGCAAATGGGGGAGGGGGGCCCCAGCAGAAGAACTCCCCTGGTGTTTAGTGGAGGTAGCTAAAGCTTCCCATCTCCCTGCCCAGAGTGCATAATAGCAAACATTCTTTGTGTTCTTAATACATGCCAGGCACCCTTCAATGCTATTTAGATAAATTAACTTACTAAATCCTCAGAACAACACCAGAGTGTAGGTACAATTACTGTCTCTATTTTGTGGACACTTAGGGAAAGTTAAGTAACTTGCCCAAGGTTACACAACTAGTAATTTTCAGAGCTCACATTTGAACTCTGAGCCTGCACTCTTAATCAAACCACCATTCTGCCTCTCCTGAGCCAATTGTTCCTTACTTTTGTGGGTCACGAGCACCCTGGAGAGTGTTATTAAAGCTCTAGACCCTCACCATTTCCTTACACCACACACAAAAATAGACTCCAAATGGTTGAAAGACCTCAATGTGAGACAGGAGTCCATCAACATCCTAAAGGAGAACACAGGCAGCAACCTCTTTGACCTCAGCTGAAGCAACTTCTTCCTAGAAACATCGCCAAAGGCAAGGGAGGCAAGGGCAAAAATGAACTATTGGGACTTCATCAAGATAAAAAGCTTTTGCAAAGCAAAGGAAACAGTCAACAAAACCAAAAGACAACCGACAGAATGGGAGAAGATATTTGCAAATGACATATCAGATAAAGGGCTAGTATCCAAAATCTATAAAGAACTCATCAAACTCAACACCCAAAGAACAAAGAATCCAATCAAGAAATGGGCAGAAGACATGAACAGACATTTTTCCAAAGAAGGCATCCAAATGGCCAACAGACACATGAAAAAGTGCTCAATATCGCTCGGCATCAGGGAAATCCAAATCAAAAACTCAATGAGATACCACCTCACACCAGTCAGAATGGCTAAAATTAACAAGTCAGGAAAGGACAGATGTTGGCGGGGATGCGGAGAAAGGGGAACCCTCCTACACTGTTGGTGGGAATGCAAGCTGGTGCAGCCACTCTGGAAAACAGTATGGAGGTTCCTCAAAAAGTTGAAAATAGAGCTACCATATGATCCAGCAATTCCACTACTGGGTATTTACCCCAAAGATACAAAAGTAGGGATCCGAAGGGGTACGTGCACCCCGATGTTTATAGCAGCAATGTCCACAATAGCCAAACTGTGGAAAGAGCCAAGATGTCCATCGACAGATGAATGGATAAAGAAGATGTGGTATATATATGCAATGGAATATTATGCAGCCATCAAAAGGAATGAGATCTTGCCATTTGCAACGACGTGGATGGAACTGGAGGGTATTATGTTGAGTGAAATAAGTCAAACAGAGAAAGACATGTATCATATGATCTCACTGATATGAGGAATTCTTAATCTCAGGAAACAAACTGAGGGTTGCTGGAGTGGGGGGTGGGGTGGGAAGGATGGGGTGACTGGGTGATAGACACTGGGGAGGGTATGTGCTCTGGTAAGTGCTGTGAACTGTGCAAGACTGTTGAATCTCAGATCTGTACCTCTGAAACAAATAATGCAATATATGTTAAGAAAAAAAAAAAGAAGAAGAAGAAGGTAGCGGGAGAGGAAGAAAGAAGCGGGGGAAATCGGAGGGGTAGATGAACCATGAGAGACGATGGACTCTGAAAAACAAACAGGGTTCTAGAGGGGAGGGGGGTGGGAGGATGGGTTAGCCTGGTGGTGGGTATTGAGGAGGGCACATTCTGCATGGAGCACTGGGTGTTATGCACAAACAATGAATCATGGAACACTTCATCTAAAACTAATGATGTAATGTATGGGGATTAACATAAGAATAAAAAAATAATAATTAAAAAAAAAAAAAAAAAAAGCTCTAGACCCTCTCCCTGGGAAAATGTGGTTAAGCAGAATTTTGCAAAGTAATTCAGGACTTCAAGGACTCGCAAGCCTCATACATACTGGAGGGAGCTGTCCAGGGACCAAAAGAGAAGGTGCGCCAGGACTTCACCCCTGCAAACGCGGGAGGAGAGCTGAGCTGCGCCGTATGACGGGGATGCTCTTTCACTGAGAATCAGGAAGGGTGATCTCCCGGGACCGCAATGCCCTGGGGACGCAGCCGGACGCTGAGCCTCCGAAGTCCGGTAGCTGGACCAGATATACACAGACCACCAGTGAGACTGAAATCTTGAGTCTGTGCCAGCATCTTGGAGTCACAAGACAGGGGATTCTGAGCGGACGGGATCTCAGAACTCGGGTCCCAGGCGCAGAGGGACAGTGTCGATCGCTGTTCCTGGTGCTGAAACGCCGCGGTTACGGAGGGGAGGGGCTGCCTGCCCGCCCACCCCCACCCCCGACCACGTACTAGGTACGCCGCCGCCACAGCCGCGGGAGCTGTCCAGTGCTGAACCCGGATGCGGCCCGGCCCGTGGGGCTAGACCGGAGCTTGCCGCACCTAGCGGAACCTGGACCGAGCTTCGGGGAGCGCTGACGCAGAACGCTGGGAAGGCGAGAAGCAGTGGGCTCCACTCCGGGCATGGACCAGCAGAGACTGGACTCCTACCAGTGGGGAGCTAGCCGTTACTTCAATGAGCACGTCCTGCATAAGGTAAGAATCTCCTGCAGTCCCCTGCCCCCATCCCAACGCTGGGAGAGGGCGCCGTCAACAGGAGTTCTCTCCGCTCCCCTGACTTGGCTTCGGGACTTAAAGAGAAACTAGCCCATATCTGTGAGCCTGTGAACGCTTTCTGTTTGATCCTGTTTGCGGTTCAAAACAGATATGCGTAAACACTGGGGGAGGGGCCGACGCCAGAGACTCAGATTATCAGGAGCTCCGTTCAATTCTTTTAAATCACCTGTGTCCCGTTCTCACTCACTTCCTCCTGCCTCTCATCCATTTGAACTCTTGTGTCCCCTGAGCACCCTGTCCGTCCGTGATCCTTCTGGAAGGCCGTTTGTCCTCTCACCCGTGCCTCCCAAGCTCCGGCCCTGTCAGGTCTGGCCGTTATGGTCAAAGACCTGAATTCCAGGGTGAAATTAGACATAGAAATGATCTACAGCAGAAACAAACTGTTATTTTCAAATTAGACTGCCTCCTGGCTCCAGAAAGCTGCCCTCCAGCCACCCGAAAGTGTTTGCTTATTTCAAAGCTCTAACTCATCCCTTGCTTGCTTATTTCAAAGCTCTAACTCATCCCTTGCTTCCCTCATTCAAATTTCTTATGCAACTCAAATCTCAATAATGTAGTTTTCCTCTTGAAGTGATTGTTGGGGAAAAGTAGCAGCCTCTCTCTAGGCAAGTCCTTTAATCCAAAATCCATCACTTCAAAAGAATCAGAGCCTTATATTTCCCATAAGAAGTCATGGATTGCAAAAAAAAAAAAAGTCATGGATTGCTCCTCATCTCTTGCTTTGCCCTCCTCATTGAGCCCTTATATATCCTACTTTGCTAATACCAATTTATCTGTTAGTCCCCTGAAAAGCTGTACATGGTCCTATACTTGGAGATTATTTAAATAAAAATATCACTCTAAAGATTCCATGAATGTGGGGCACCTGGCTGGTTCAGTTGGAAAAGCATGTGACTCTTGATCTCAGGGTCCTGAGTTCGAGCCCCTTGTTGGGCATAAAGATTACTTAAATAAATAAATAAAATTTTAAATAAATAATAAAAATCCCATGAATGCAATCTCTTAAATAATCCAATTCACCCTCTTCCCCTATTACACAGTTTGTATTTGAGGAAACTAAAGTCCAAAGAGGGGAAGTGACTTGTCTAAGAAAACAAGGTAGTAAATGGCAGAGCTGGTACTAAAAGCCTAGAATTCTGACTCCAAGTCTAATAACTTTTTTCTCACAAGTGTGGTCCACAGGCCAACAGCACTGGCATTACCTGAGAGCTTGTTAAAACTGTGAGGGCGCCTGGGTGGCGTAGTTAGTTAAGCGACCAACTCTTGGTTTCAGCTCAGGTCGTGATCTCAATGTCGTGAGACCGGGGCCCACCTGAGATTCTCTCTCCCTCTGCCCCTCCCACTCATGCTATCTCTCTCTCTTTAAAATACATAAATAATGGGCATTAAGGAGGGCACATATTGCATGTATTGCATGGAGCACTGGGTGTTATACGCAAACAATGAACCATGGAACACTACATCAAAAACTAATGATGTACTGTATGGTGACTAACATAACATAATAAATAAATAAATAAATAAATAAAATAGATAAATAAAAAAATTTTTAATGTGAAATCTCAGGCCCCACCCCAGACCTACTGAATCTGAATTTGTATTTTAAAACAATCCCTAGGAAATAAATATGCAAAGTTTCATTTTCTAAAGTTTCAGACACATGGGCCTGCGTCACACTGGCTATTTCTGACGCAAATGAAGGAAAATCAACTACTAACAGAAGTGCGTCTGTAAATTTGAATAGTCCATGTGACTTCTCCTCCAGGTCCCTGAACCCCTGAGGTATAGAGAAAAAGAGAAATTTATAACAACTGTCCCAGCCAGGAAGTTTTAAAATGGTTGCAGTTTGAAGTAAACTAGAATAAGATCTGTGTTCTTTGAGGTTGTGAATCTAGACCCAGTAGAAACTGCATGCAAGCTAAGGAACATAATTACAAATCAGTTACAAAATCATCCTGGTAATTAGATATTTGGTTCTCTCCAAGTTTAAGCTATCTTATAAAGATGTAAATATTCATTTTGGCACTTTAAGATTTGGAGGTTGGGCGCCTGGGTGTCTCAGATGGTTAAGCATCTGCCTTCGGGTCAGGTCATGATCTCAGGGTCCTGGGATCGAGTCCCACATCGGGCTCCCTGCTCCTTGGGAGCCTGCTTCTCCCTCTGCCTTTCTCTCTCGCTCTGTCTCTCATGAATTAAAAAAAAAAATCTTAAAAAAAAAAAGGATTTGGAGGTCAAAGTTTTCAAATTATTGACAAGTGTGGTCTTTCCCACCTCAGTGACCCACATATGAAATATGGGATGTAGCCCACAAGAACTTCACTTCCCTTGGGTTTATTTATCACCAAATTGGGAGAGAGCCTGTTTCGACAACTTCCAATATTTTTGAAGACAAGTGTCTACTTACTACTAGTGAATGCTTGGTTTCTTCAGCTTGGTTGTGAGCATCTTGAGAGCCAAAGCTGGACTTAAACCTTCTGTGGTTCCCGACAGAGCAACATGTGTATAGAGAATTTTCTTTTTCATATAATGTTGATCACCTCCTCCTAATATTATTTTATTATTGTGAATGACTTTTTAATGTGATCCACCTAAGAATCTTTATGTAAAGGGGTAGAGTATCAACATATTTGTATTATTTTTAAGTTTGCTATATAATAGAATCCAAGAAATTCTTGTTGATTCATTTGAACATATTGGCCATGGGAAGCAGGACTTCCCTCCAACATTCACTGCTGGGAAGGATGATCTTTTAGATCAACTTTTTATTGAAGTATAATAACCACAAGAAAACCCCAAATCATGCATGTACACCCTGCTGGATTATCACAAAGTAAGCACCTCTGTGCAACCACTGCCAAAATAAAGAGATAGAATCTTGCCAGCTTCCTAGGAACCCCCCACACACCCCTTTCCACATACTCTCCCCTGAGGTTACTTTTATAGAGGAGGGAGTATCATTTAATGTTTTGACAGGGCTGCCAGATTTTATGTAGGATAGTTTTAGGAACTTGCTAAGGATGAGACATTGCTTTATGGTGGATAGAAACCCCAGGCTGGGAATCAGATAGAACTTGATTGATAGAACTTTGAATGACATCTATGAGCCTTCTTTTCTTATCTATAAAATAAGAATAATATTATCTGGCTTATTGTCTTTTGAGGGAAGATGTTAGATGATATAATGTAAATATGTAGATGTAAATATGTGTTTCTCTGGCATATAGGAAGCATTTAATAAACAGTGGTTATTAGGGTACATATCTCAGGCTTCAGAGCAACTTCAATAGGTGTCACATTGAGCGTCACTCAAAATAATGAATTTTTGTGAGAAGAGCAGCAGCTCCATACACAGACACACATACTCACACACACACATTCTTCACAGGCACAATCCCATGGGATTAAGCTCACAAACCCACCATCAAGACTTTCATGTGAACACCCCAAATCTGATTTCCTAAGTTGAATATTTCCTTTGTCTGGGAGGTGAAGCAGGGGACCCAATAAAACTTCTCATTAAAATTCACTTATATGAAAAGCATATGCCAAATACCATCAGCTTTGGATGGCATTGGCACTTTAGCTAGTCCCAAGAGTTAGAGGGTGACCCAGATGAGCTTGAGTAACTCTTAACATATTCCTGGAGTGTGGGCTGGAAGCTGGGAACTGCTTAGAAACATTGAGTTCATCCATCACATGCTTGGAGTTTTTAAATAGAGTTGCTGTTGTTCTCACAAATTTGAATATTTGATGCAACTAAATAATTTAAAACATGTGAACAACCTTGCTGCTCTTTTGCTGAGAGAACTCCTAGCCCTCTCTTGCTACCAGTATAGTCTTGAGAGCCATCAAGGGCAATGGTATGACCTAGAAGCTCAGGAACAGCCCACAGACTGGATTCTTGTGGTGCCAGGGCCTGACCATAAACCCTAGGAAAAATGAAGCATGGAATTTTGCCCCAGATGCTAGTGAATCAGGACAGAGACTTCAGTTCAAGAGCTTACTTCCTGATTCACCATCACCAGCACTCTGATGCACACCCACATGCCAGTGTTGTTCCAAGAGAGGCAAATAATTACTAAACCAAAGTCACTCTCCTCTGTAGCATCTCAGAAAGACTATTGACCAGGGGGCAGAAAGATGTGGTCTGTCCATCCGTTCATCCAGGGCTTGGTTCTTGTGGGGAAAAAATTGAATTATCAAGGTCTCTGTACTACAAGGGATTTCCATTCCCTCTGACTCTGCTCTAACACCTCTTCTAGCTAAGTAGGAAAGGCAAGAGGTCATCTCTAGTACCTCCCTCTTCACTTGCACTGTTCCTTCACCTCCCTGTCTATGGCTCATCCTGTGATTTCCACACCCCTAAGTGGTCCACACAACTTATCTATTCATTCAGCAAACATGTATTGAGCACGCCCAAAGCATAAGAAACTACGCTGGGTATTTTAGAGAAAACACATGCACACACACAAATTGTTCCCACTTTCAATAAGCTTGTGGCTATAAGACATGCACATAAATAGCTATAATACTGTGTAGAGTCTCAGATGTGCCCTAAGAAAGATACAGGAAGATACAGAGGGATACCCAGGAAGAAACCTCTGAAAAGGTTACTTCTAATCTCAATTTGAAATGGCCTCCGATTAAGAGTTAATATTTAAGAAAGCCGGAGTTCCACACACCAGCCAGCCTAGCTCTCCCACTGGGTCATCGCCCACTAATCCTGGAGAAAGTTCTGGATTCAGCAGCATTTTACCTCCCTGCCAGAAAATTTTACCAAGGAAAGAGCCATCCCTGCAAAAGGCCATACCCACTATTCTATCTCCCTCTACTATTCTTTATCCTTTGGGAACTTTTTTTTTTCAATTAAACAATGTTCATGGAACACAAATTTGTGGTAAAAGAATCCAGTTCCACAGGAAAACCTGTACCCTATAGGTGAAGAGATTTTACTTTCAAGAGAGTTCATCATACCTCAATAAAGCAGTGTCGGATTTTTGTTTTTTGTTTTTTGTTTTTTTAAAGAAAAAATATGGGGCTCCTGGGTGGCTCAGATGGTTAAGCATCTGCCTTTGGCTCAGGTCATCATCCCAGGGTCCTGGGATTGAGCCCCATGTCGGGCTCCCAGCTCAGCGGGGAGTCTGCTTCTCCCTCTCCCTCTTCCTCTCCCCCTGCTTGTGCTCTCTCCCTCTCTCTCTCTCTCTCAAGTGAAATAAATAAAATCTTTTAAAAAGAAAAAATATGTAAAACCAGAGTGAGAGCATTAGCTCCAGTATTGCCAGATTTCCATCCTCAGCTCAGGAACAAACAAAAAAGCCAGGAAATGTTAGTTGCCCACTGTCGAATGTTTCCATTTGCTTGTTTTCCTTTCTTGCTTGCTCTGGAGGTTTTCAGATAAATAAATGAAGTGTGTGTTAACATCACTGAGGATCTCGGGTCGTCTGGGACTCCTTTGACTAATCTGTCCGTTCTGCCCAGATCCCAGAGCAGGCAGCTGGCTTGGGGAGTGGTGCTGGTTGGTTGTCTTGGGTAACCTTAGCAGGAAATGAAGGTGACTTGGTGCAACATCTCAAAGCTCGTTTTCCAAACTCTTTGGGCTTTCCTCCCCAAGCACTCGTCCCTCTAATTTGGAGTTCCTGGGTCTTTGGGGAGAAAAAATCTGAGACTCACTAGTGTTAGTCCACTAATATTTCCTCCTATAAGCTGTTTTGGGGAGTGGCTTTGACTTCCTTCATTTCAAGGGCAGGAAACCCAGCTTTGCTGGAAGTAAACAGACAGAGGTGAGCACCAGGCTAGGGAACAGTTAAACGGAAAATTTGAAGTGGCTCTAACCTTATCCCAGTGTGCTCCTTGCTTCCAGCCTCCCCTTCTCAGGCAAGAGAAGCAGTCCCTGGAGATGGCAAGTGAGAATGGAGCTCACAGCTCCTTTGCCAACTCTCAGAGCACTCAGGCAATGCACTTCCCCAGTTGGGAGCAGCCCTGGACCATCCTCCCAGAGGAGGTTTTCTGGGGCCAAGTGAGAGAGCTCCAGGTCAGCAGCAAACAACAGATCTGGAAATGTTAACCCCTCACTGACCCTACCAGTCAAAACCTCCCCAGATCTCACCCTACTCCTCAAGGTAGCAAGGTCCTATGAAAATAATTGTTAAAACAGGCAGAGCTCAAGAATCCCTTAGCAGATAATTCCTGTTTCACTGACCTTGATGCCAAAGTCTGCTCCCTCCTTTCTTATTTGTATTTCTGCTTATTAGCAGACAGTTATGACCCATCCACATTAGGGTGTTATTTAATACTTTGTGCTTCTGCAAACGGCTTACTTTTTTAAGATTTATTTATTTATTTTAGAGAGAGAGAGAGAGAGCAGGGGAGAAATAGAGGGAGAGAGAGAATCTCAAGCAGACTCTGCGCTGAGTGTGGAGCTTGATGCAGGGCTTAATCCCACGACCCTGAGATCATGTCCTAAGCTGAAACTAAGAGTCAGGTGCTTAACCGATTGAGCCACCCAGGCGCCCCTGGAATGGCATACTTTTAGGTGTCTTGAACCACTAGTCCTCTGCCCTTGGCTGCCACATACACATACCTCCTCTCACAAGCTACAGGCAGAGCCAGTGATAATGTGTTCCTGGTCTCTATCCCTCCTTATCTTTTGTTGTTAAGGGCCTTTTAAAGGCAAAGCAAACCTTTCTCCAACTCCTCCTCCTCCTCTTCCTCCCTCTGCCATTTGAATTTTGCATCCACACCACTCCCAGAAAGCCTGCTCACTAAAATGCAGATCTGTCTGTCATGTATCAGAGCAATACCCCCAGGGGACTTCAGGAACTGGTAGACCTTGCTTCTTCCAGCCTCTCCCAACTTCACATAGAGAAGCCCTTAAGCTTCAGAAGGAATGGCGTTGCTGGTAGAGACTTAGCCCAGATGAGGCAGAGCCCCCTCCAGCCCCTCAGTATCCTCCTCCCTCTGTGGGGGGCAGTCTTCACCCAGATTCTTCCCCGTTCTCCTGGTCCCCTTCTCAGGTTTTATAAGGTTGTGAACTGAGAAGTATAAAATCATCTCTGTGCTATAATCTAGAGGGACCCAGTGAGACTAATAATTGTTAGTAATAAATGATAAAAATTAACACATGGTTCATCAGTGGAGTATTGTACAGTTTACAAAATAATTTAATATATGCTGTGACACTTAACACTTACCACATGCTTTTTCCAGGAGATGTTATTATTAATTTCATACTATAAATAGGGAATGGAGGCCAGATGGAAAAAAAATTAAATTACTTGCTCAAGGTCACAGCAGGTAGTTATTGCGGGAATTTAAATAATAGCAGCAAACCCCTAAAAGCGCTTATGTGCCAAGCACTGTTCTGAGCCTTTACATCATCCAGTCCTACAACAACCCTATTTTAATCTCATTTTAAAGATGAGTAAACGAGGGGCGCCTGGGGGGCTCAGTCAGTTAAGGAGCCAACTCCTGATTTCAACTCAGGTCATGATCTCAGGGTTGTGAGATCCAGCCCTGCGTTGGGCTCTGTGCTGAGAGCAGAGTCTGCTTGAGATTCTCTCTCTCTCAAATAAATAAATAAAATCTTTTTGGGACGCCTGGGTGGCTCAGTTGTTAAGCGTCTGCCTTCAGCTCGGGTCATGATTCAGGGTCCTGCTCTGCAGGAAACCTGCTTCTCCCTCTCCCACTCCCCCTGCTTGTATTCCCTCTCTCACTGTCTCTCTCTCTCTGTCAAATAAATAAATAAAATCTTTTTTAAAATAAATAAATAAATAAATAAAATCTTTTTACAAAGAAAAAAAATGAGTAAACAAGCCACAGAAACATTAAGAAACTTACCTGAGGTCACCCAGCTAATAAGTGGCAGAGCCCAGACTCCAACCCCAGATAGCTGGAGATCCAATGGGGCAGGGTCAGCAGAAGGCAAAGAGCTTTGCCAAGGGGATCACATGGCCAAGGGTGGGGGTTAAAGCAGTCACATGTAGGTTGTCGACAGCAGTCCAGTGTAGCCCCCAGCTCTCTAGGACTAGTGCCTGGTTTTGCTCACTCACACAAGAGTAGATCCATCTCTCCAGGCACGCTCATATTAATCAAACTCACAAGACTGATGTATTGCTCAAGATGACAAACCACATTATAATCAGGGGGTTGTTTGCTAAGCATGAAATCCAGAAAAAGAGAGACTTGGGGGATTCAGACGTCTAATGAAACCAGGCCAATGTGGTGTGATGGTTGGCTAGACTATGAGCACAGCTTGGATGTGCAACTCCTATAGCTGCCCCTTCTACCTCGGGGCCTCTCTACCCTGACCCCTGCCTCCCCGGCTGTACTTAACCCTAGTGTCAGGGGAAGGGGGTGTGCTGTTCTCTCCAGATCTCATTTCCTGCCCTCCTTTAGGAACCGCTTGCCTTTGAGCTTGAGAATGCCCAGGACTTCACCTGATTGGGAGAGAGGGGGGGTGGGGATGTTCCCTCTTCAAGAGACTCCATCAGACGCACCAACATTTGTCATCTTATATCTCTGCCTCCATTTCTCTCAGTGCCCTTGTCAGGGCCTTAGGGATTTGGGTTTCAGGGGAGAGAAACATGAAAGAAGAAAAATGTGATTGGGGCCATTTCTTCATATCCCACCACCACCCCATCCCATGTGCCCTCCTTGAAACTGGATGTCGCTGGTTGAGAATCTTGAGAATGAATTCAGCATTGTGTGCTCCTAAACACCTGGGAACAGGGCCCATTCCCTACCCCCAAGGAACTGAGTGTGGCAGGCTAGGCGGGTCCCTGGGCTGGCATGGAGACGACTCAGGCCACATCTGACCTTAGCCCAATATGACACATGAACTTCAGTGTCTATGACGACATCTTAAAGGTCATAGGAAGTGGGAAGTGGGCCCTGGGGAACCAGGTCAAATGTTCACAGCTCCCTCAGGCTACCAAGTTCTGAGTCCTGACTCAGGGACTGATCTGAAGGGCTGCAAAATCTACAGCTCCGGGAGGGGGCCCCAGCGCTGAAGGTCAGAATGGCTCTGGGCCCGCAAGGTAGGAATTCCTTCAAGTCCGTGTCCAAGACAAGGAGGAGTTCTCCAGTGTACTTCTGAGAAGTGCCTGGAGTAAAGATCCATGGCCCAAGCTTGGCAGAGTTGGGTAAGTAGAAGCAAAACTGGCACCCCCTCCCTGAACATCTCCAAAGATCTGAAATGATAAAAATCCAAACCCAAAAATGCCAGAGCTCTGACCTCTGGGGATGACAGGTTGGCCGATGAAGAGCGGCTTGGGAAAGACAGAGGCAAGGGGCCAGGTGAGCTCTGCAGTCATGCCCTCAAGAACCCTCACTCCCCCATGCCCAAAAAGCCAGGTCTCCTCCAGACATCATAGTGCAGCACCGCAAACACATGAGAAGACTACACAGAGTAGTCCCTGACCACCAACTGTCTGGCCCACCCCCTGCCCTGTCCTCCTCTGCCCTGTCCATCCCCTGCCCTGTCCACCCCCTGCCTGCTCACTGATTTGCTTAGAGCAGGAGGCAGCTCATTAGCTAAAGAAGAGAAGGGACTTGGGGTGTCAAAAAAACTAGGCTTTTGGGGCGCCTGGGTGGCTCAGTCGTTAAGCGTCTGCCTTCGGCTCAGGTCATGATTCCAGGGTCCTGGGATCGAGCCCCGCATCGGGCTCCCTGCTCGGCCGGGAGCCTGCTTCTCCCTCTCCCACTCCCCCTGCTTGTGTTCCCCTCTCTCGCTGTGTCTCTCTCTGTCAAATAAATAAAATCTTTAAAAAAAAAACTAGGCTTTTAACCTGGCTAGGCCTCTCGCCAACTGTACTTCCTTGGTCATTCCATTCAAACAGCCCTTTACAGTTTGCAGAGCACTTGCATATAAGCTGTCTTGTCTGATTTCCACAGCACAACATAAGCAATCCAGGCATCACTGTTGCCACTAAAAGGGGAACTCCCGTGGTCAGGACCCTTTTGGTTGCCAGTGACAAAACCCAAGTCAAACCATCTAAACAAAAAAAGAAAATCCATTGGCTCATGTAACTGAGAAGCCTGGGGATGCTGTTCAGTTGGATCCAGGGATTCAAACAATGACATCTGTCTCTCTGTCTCTCAACATTCTTCCCTCTAATTCGGCTTTCTTCACAGGAAGGCCTCACCTCATGGGGTCACATGACTGCCAGCAGGTCCAGGTCACAGCCCCAGGGCTGCTAATTTCCACTAAAGTCCTAGATCTAATGCTTATTGGACAGAAATGAGTCATGTGCCCACCCCTGGAGGAGGAGTTGGTCCCACCCAAGCCCTATCGGCCACGACTGGAAGAGTGTTTTCCAAGGAAGATGAGGGTGTGTTAGCTGTAGGTTAGTCATGCAAAAACAAGAGGACCCCATGGTAATCCCAGGGGAAGCTGGGTCCCAATTTTTTTTTTTTAAGTAGGCTTGACTCCACCTGGGCTGAGATCAAGAGTCAGTCGCTCAACCAACTGAGCCACTCAGGCGCCCCCTGTTTTTCTTTCTTTTTTCAATATTTTTAAATCTTTAATGAGAAGTGACTGAAAAAGAACTGAGCTAGTTGTGTCCCATACATGGTGTCATTTAAGACTGGATACCCAGACTTAGATTATTAATAGCCAGACTTAGGTAATGAACTGATGTCACCCTATAAAGCTTATTGGGGCTGTGGAGCCAGACCTCACCCTATGGGTGGGAGTAGACTTTCCTGTAGAGGAAACAGATGACCCAACTTTCAGCCACCCCAGAAGGAGGTCATTGTGGGGGCAGCGGATAAGGACACAGGAGGTGAGGCTCAGGTAGGAATGAGGGGCTAGCTCTTCCCCTGGTTTTGGGACCAGGGTCAGTCGGTGTGAAGACAACTGAATTTGTCCAGTGGGGGTGAGGCACGAGCAGTCTATGGCCACATGAAGGCAGATGAGAATTGGGATAGGAGACCCCCAAGTAAGTCCAGCTTCGTGGGTGGACAGTCACATGGGGCTCCACCTTTGGAAGGGCCCTATAATTGCTTTAATGCCCTGCTGTCACTATCTTGAGATCTTCTCAAAATTTTTGTACAAAGAGTCCCATATTTTCATTTTGTGCTGGACCCCAAACTGTGTAACTGTTGCTGCTGTCAAATAAGAACCCCTAGAGGATCCGGGCACTTGGGTGGCTCAGTCAGTTGGGTGTCCAATTCTTGATTTCGTCTCAGGTCTCCATCTCAGGGTTGTGAGTTCGAGCCCCAAGTTGGGCTCCATGCTGGGCATGGAGTCTACTTAAAAAAGAAAAAGAAAAGAAAAAAGAACACCTGGGGGGGTCTGAACCCAGGTCTGGGCAGTAGTTCTGAGCAGAATGGCAAAGGGGTGATCAGTATCTCCCCCCACCCAGGGCTGTCACTGTATCACCAGCGGCTTTCACTGGCAAGGAATGGTTGTGCCAAGCACAAGAGCAATCTGCAAGGGTCATGGGCAGCAGGAAGCATGTCGTGGAAGGCAGATCAGAACACCCAAAGGTGGACAGGCGAGGCCTTAGCCTCAGCGGTAGGTGCCTGCAACATTGGCTGGGGAAGAAGTAAATGAGACTTGTATTTGTGACCTGAGCACTGGACAATCAACTTTTGTTGGCTATTAGTCAATCATAGGAGCCATTATTATTAATACCTAACTAATAGAGCTATTAATACCTAATTACAAAATTTGGGAAATGTAAAACAAAAATTACCTGTGATGCCACTGTTTCAAAACCCCTATCTTAAATAAAAATGCAATTGCTTTCTAAAAATATATATATACAGTTTACCCTTGAACAATATGGGTTTGAACTACACGGGTCCACTTGTATGCAGATTTTTTTCAGTAAATGCCATACAGTACAGTATGGTATTTCTCTTCCCTATGATTTTCTTAATAACATTTTCTTTTCTCTAGCTTACTTTATTGGAAGAAAACAGAATGGAATATATAACATGCAAAATATGTGTTGATCAACTGTGCTATCAATAAGGCTTCCAGTCAACAGTAGACTAAGTAGTTAAGTTTTGGGGGAGTCAAAAGTTATATGTGGATTTTCAATTGCGCAGGAGTCAACACTCCTAACCCCGCCTCCCACAGTTGTTCAGGGTGGGCTGTATATATTTATATCCACCTCACAGACACTTTGTCATCCACATTTCATCCTCATTATTTTCTTTTTTTTTTTTTTAAGATTTTATTTATTTATTTGACACAGAGAGACACAGCGAGAGAGGGAACACAAGCAGGGGGAGTGGGAGAGGGAGGAGCAGGCTTCCCTCCGAGCGGGGAGCCCGATGCGGGGCTCGATCCCAGGACCCTGAGATCATGACCTGAGCTGAAGGCAGACGCTTAACGACTGAGCCACCCAGGTGCCCCCATCCTCATTATTTTCAATGACTGCATAGTATCCCATTGTGTGAACACATGAAAATTCATTTTAATTCTGAAATGTTGAAGCTTATCAAAAAGCACAGAGAATACCATAACAAAAAAAGAAATGCCCCTGTACCCACCACCCATATTTACTAAATGCTAGCATTTTGCTTTAAAAAAGCCTTGAAGGAGCCTTCTATGGGGCATGTGAGTGGTAACTCCAAGGGACTTCTCAGAGATACATGGGATCTGCTGGAGAGATATGGGTGCGGACCCAAGCTATTACAAACTGGAAACCAGAAGGTTACTGTGGTTGTTTTGAAATCACAGGCCAGAGGGTGTGGCACTTCGGTGAAACTCTGTTATGCAGAGGAGTCAAGGGACCCCGAGAGACATTTTGTGATCGTGATCGTCCAAGGCCACTCAGCAAGTAAATAAAAGACAGAACCCCACCCTAGGGCATCTGATCCCAAGTCCTGAACTCTTCTGAATTATCATGCTGACATGGCCCTCCCTGGACCCCCAGGATTCTCAGGGAAAGCAAGACTTGACCCGGAAACTGCCCCTTCTGATGCTGACTTCCCACAATTCTAGTGCAACCCTGGTGACAATTTCAGCCTGGCCCAGGACACACACTAAAGAAGAGTCAGTGCCATGGGGGACATTCATTCGCAATGCAGATTCAAGACTGCCTCCAGAGCTGCCCAGATGCCACTGGAAAGCAGGCTTACTGCAGTGAGTCACCGTTAATTGGGTCTCAAGGGCAGAGGAGCCAAGCAATATTACCTCCTGGGGATTTGCCTCCATGAAACCCAACTGCAGGATAGCAACCCCAGGAAAGAAAGCCTAGACTCAACTGACACCAATACCACTCTTCCATTCCGGGGAAGACTCCCCTTCACTTTACCTCCACTTCCTCTCTCTTCTGTTCTCATGTCTCCGTGTGTTTTAAGAGAAAATACTTTACCTCTCCACTGCTCCTACTTTTACTTGCCAAAGATTTCAGTGGAAGATCACAGGGTCTCTGGGGTCTAGTCCTTCTGCTTTTCTGGCTTATTATTAATCTTGCAGAGGCAGTGTGAAATTTTGAAATGAGGTCATTGTCTGAACTTGGCAACTCCTTCCATTGACCAGAGGGCTGGCAGCGGGCAGTATGACTGAGACCAGGGGCTGTGACCTTTTGCTTCTTTTTTTTTTTTTTTTAAAGATTTTGTTTGTTTGACAGAGAGAGACACAGCAAGAGAGAGAACACAAGCAGGGAGAGTGGGAGGGGGAGAAGCAGGCTTCCTGCAGACCGGGGAGCCCGATGTGGGGCTCGATCCCAGGACCCTGGGATCATGACCTGAGCTGAAGGCAGACGCTTAATGCCTGAGCCACCCAGGCGCCCCAACCTTTTGCTTCTTTATCACAGAAACCCTCACCATCCTTGACAGAGGGCAGTACTCTGTGTGGGAATTCCAGAAGGAAACTCTATGTGGCTGCTTTTCAAATAGCAAAACAATTGCCAGATCCTGAAATAACACAAAGGCACAATTGGGCATTGGTTTTATTGAGGGAGAAAAATAATATTAAAATAAGAAGAGCTGCATAGACTTGTCAGTTTGGTACAGAATGCTCCGTAATGCAGACCAGCTCCCCTGATGACCTTGCTAATTAACATGAAGGCAAGGAGAGTGGTTCAAGGGCTGTGAGGGAACCCGAAGCCACTTTATGCAAGCATATTCCTCCTTGGGAGAAAAAAAAAGGAAAATAATGAGCTGTGTGGCTTTGGTAGCGTTGGTAAAACTCCATTTCTTCAGTAGGGTGGCAGGTACATGGGTGTTTGTTTCATGTTTTATAACATATATACACATTATATAGACTCACCAAATATTTTATAACTTAAAATGAGACAATAAGCTAAAAAAAGACAGGATTGGGGACATCTGGGTCTGCAACACAGAAGAAGGAAGGTGATGATGGGGAGGGATGTGGGAGGCTTCAGAAACTCCCCAGGATGGAATTTTTATGCTGGAACCTGTAGTAAACACCTCCTCTCTGCTGAAGCAGATGTTCTACCACACCAAGGTCTAGAATGTCTCTTCTCTATCTGTGACCCTTAGGAACAAAGTCTTACCCCTTCTTTAATTCTGAACCTGTCCTCAGAGATTCCTTCAGCAGAACTGAGTTCATCATCCTTTCTTGATGCAAGAACTGCACACCCTCAAGACAGGGCCATGTGAGTTTGTAGTCACAATGGGCTAGTTTGGGGAAGGGCTTATGCTGTGCAGGGGGAATCTGACTGAAGAGGCCCTTTTCCCAACTGATGTAGGGCCATGGGGCCATCGTGAATGACAACCTTAGTCAGCGTCCAGACAAATATGATTACTAGAGGCCTTTGGGGAACCCTAGGCCACACCAGCTGGGATATAGCAGAGAGAATCCATGTCCAGAGAACAGTGTGAATGAGATCAGTGGCTGCCAGTCCTTAGTCCACATGTGAGTACCATCCCTGGACAAAGTATCAATCAATTTGTAGGAGATTACACACACACAGCCTAAACCATATTAGCAGAGAGCTATCAACTATCCTTTCTTAGGAAACCTGCCTACTATTCTGGCCTGGTCGTGCTCAAATGTCCTTTCTTTTATGAAATTAGGGTCATAACAAATAGTTTAGTAGAAACTTTCTTAACAAAACCTTCTCTTAACCAATGTACTAGATTAGCCAACACTCTTCAAACTTTTGGTCAATCATACACACTAATTATAATTATGTCAATTAATCCACGTATAAACTAATCAATTAAAAGTGCAAACAAAAAGGATATTGACCAATGTCATAAGAGGGTAAACAAAAAAAGAATGGTCATTTCTACAAAAACTAGATTGAATGCTTTGGAAAGACTCAATAAAATCATGTTGTTAAAAAAAAATTCTGTCAAAAAATTGCTAAATAAACTAGGAATGAGTGAGAGAACTGTAAAATATCAGGAGGAAAAAACATAAAAACGAAGAAAGGTTTTGCAATCTGATTGCTTCGTAAGTGTCTAGAATGTCTTGCTCCATGTTAGAGAAACTAGAACAAGACAATACAACGTGGGCGGTTTGTGCAGAAACTGCAATGAGCTCTTCCTTCAGCAGACCTGTAAGCAAAGAAAAGACTTAGGTCTACATCAGAACACTAGCAAATTACTACACATTTCGATATTTTGAGTAGAAAGAAGTCACTTAAATAAAGAATATACTTCTTTGGGTGCCTGGGTGGCTCAGTTGGTTAAGCGACTGCCTTCGGCTCAGGTCATGATCCTGGAGTCCCGGGATTGAGTCCCGCATCGGGCTCCCTGCTTGGCAGGGAGTCTGCTTCTCCCTCTCCCGCTCCCCCCTCTTGTGCTCTTTCTCTCTCTCACTCTCTCTCTCAAATAAATAAATAAAATCTTAAAAAAAAAAAGAATATACTTCTTTTACAGTTTCCTGATTTAAGCAACTTTTTCAATGATCTGACCAATTCTCAATTCCATTTACATTGGAAAAGAATGCACCTGCTTGGTAAAAAAAAATGGCTGACCACAATAGCAATCCCTTCCAATCTAAAAAAAGTACTGGTATATGATATCAATTGTTTCCAGCAGTCTGGCCTTTCCAAGGCTAAGTGGCTATGAACTCTATTTCCAAGGTATCAAGCAAAGGTAGGTTTTCAGCCTCACTGCAGTCCAACATTTATCTTTTTTTTTTTAAGATCTTATTTATTTGAGAGAGAGAATGAGATAGAGAGAGAGAGCATGAGAGGGGGGAGGGTCAGAGGGAGAAGCAGGCTCCCTGCTCAGCGGGACTCGATCCCGGGACTTCAGGATCATGACCTGAGCCGAAGGCAGCCGCTTAACCAAGTAAGCCACCCAAGCACCCGTGTCCAACATTTATCTTAATCATGTATTTTGAAGATTACTGGCTCAGTATATTTCTCTCCCTCAACTGACTCTCAAAAAGGCTCCATCTTTGGGGCACCTGGGTGGCTCAGTCAGTTAAGGGTCTGCCTTTGGGTTAGGTCACGATCCCAGGTCCTGGGATCAAGTCCCACATTGGGCTCTCTGCTCAGCAGAGAGCCTGCTTTTCCCTCTGCCTGCCACTATCCCTGCTTGTGCTGTCTTGCTCCTTCTCTCTCTGTCAAATACATAAATAAGATCTTTGGGAAAAAAAAAAAAAAGAAGGCTCCATCTTCTGGGAGCCAGTAATATGCATACAGTTGTTGAAAGGAGACTGCTCCAAACCTACAATTTTCATAAGTGGGATCTTTAAATATTAATGATTTAAAAATCAAAGGAGGGAAAGCCCAGCAACTTTAGACAAGCTATAAATAATTAGGCACTCAGTCAGAGCTGAGTGGTTAAATATCTTGGAGTTTGTCTGAACAGAATGTGCTTTCCTGGAAACCACAGAGCAAAATCCCACTCAGACCAGAGGAACCATATCTGAACTTCCTCATTCTTACGGTGAGGGTGCTAGTCTGTCACCTATCATTAGCAAAATCTTTACGGAGTGGCCAGATATGATTGAGAGCAAGAAGTGGCTACAGAGGGATCTTTAAGTGAAAAAGCTCAAAGCAGAACAAGACTAGAGTGAGTCGAAGTATAAGAATAATAGAAAGCCTTGGGCCAGTGCATCACTGGGCCATTTTAGCAAAATCTTTACGGAGTGGCCGGATATGACTGAGACAACACCAAGATACCAATCTATAAACATTATGAAACAGTTTCCTTTCAGACTGCTTGTATATGTTTGCCTCCCTTCCCCTGGCCTTGACTACTTCCCCCCAGCGCTCTCTAAATTTCAGTTCAAGCTTGAATAAATTGGGCTGGATGCAGGGTGGATCCCTACAGTCATGACCCAAACCCGGAGAACCTGAATGCTTCCCATGAGGACCACCAGTCAGAAATCTGCTCAGTCCAGCTGCAGAATGTAGAACGGACCGGACAGCTTTCACAACTGTCATGAGCTAGTCAACCTCACCTCTCAGGACAAGAAAAGGTCCCTTTTCAGACAGCCCCCAATCCAGATGGCTGGAATTTTGGATAAAGACATTATCTCTAGTTACATATCTGGCAGACATCTTTTGGAAGCTTGAATAAGGCAATCAAAAGTGATCAGAGTGGATCTGTGTTTCTAAGTGGATTTACCTTTCCTCAGTTCAGCTAGGCTGCGAGAACCTTCCATTTCCAGCCCAAATGTAACGTCAAGATAAAGGCAGAATCAACCAGATTCCTCCAGCCAAACCAAACTGAGCTCAATTCTAGTCTTCCCTGTATTTCTAGATTTACATCAGAACTGTCAAGGCTCTAATTTTCACTAGTGTCTGTGATAGATTACCAGAAAAAATGAATTCCTTACTATCCAGAATAACCATGTACTTACAGGTTCTGTTTGTGTGCTGGTTGCTAAAAAAACTCAGCAATAAAGCTACTTTATGCACAATAGCTAAAATGGCCCAGTGATGCACTGGCCCAAGGCTTTCTATTATTCTTATACTTCGACTCACTCTAGTCTTGTTCTGCTTTGAGCTTTTTCACTTAAAGATCCCTCTGTAGCCACTTCTTGCTCTGGGTCAAAACAGTCTCACTGACCCAGCCAGCTTAAATGACCAGCCAAATAATATTTAAGTTTGCCTAGACTCTGCAAATTTCCCCTGGATGGTACTGCTCTTGAGGTTCTAGGGAATCATCATTCAGGGATTGGGAACAGGAGCAGAGAGCAACACATGCTGGGATGGACATCCACCAAGGCCACCTCCCCCAGACCACCTGGGGTATCTGTAGCTGTGAGAAGTTGGGCAACCCCAGGACACACTGACAGCAGCCCATAAACATGACTAGAGCCCTTGTACCTGCTGGGGCAGCTGCCTGTAGCCCGAGGTTAGCTCATCATTTCTACCCAAGCCATGACTCCTTTCCCTGATGCTTCATCCCAGCACCCACCAAAAGAGACCTAAGTGAAGTAATGGAACTTTGTCCTCCAGTTAGGAGGAATCATGGCCCCTCCTGCCTCCCCTGGCTTTAGGAGGGGAGAAAGAAATCTCTCCACTTCATGCTTCTGGGAGTTTGATGCTGAAATTCCTTTGATTGCCCAGGTGGCTCAGGACCCTTTTCCTAGAATGACAGACTCAGGTGTCCCTGCTCCTGAAAGCTTGCCTCGTGTTCCCATGCCTGGACTGTCGCATTATTTATTCATTCAGGGCAACATAAAAACATTCAAGAATCCGCAATGTATGTGACCTTAAAACTAGGCAGGGAGATACAGCAGTAAGGGACTAAGTCCTCACCTTCAGGCAAAGTACAGCCTAGTGGAGGGGGGAAACAATAAACCCACATGCCAATAAATAAGTTCATAAAGCTGTGCCTGCTATGAAGGAAGTAAGACAGGGCAACAGGACAGAGTGAAATTGGAGGTAGTGGCAGGGACTACTGCCTTTAAGGTGGTCAGGGAAGTCTACTCTGGGAGGGGACATTTGAGCTAAGATATGATGATAAAAGAAGCTAACTGGTCACACATCTGTGAGGAGAACATTCCAGGAAGAAGATACAGCAAGTGTCAATGCCCTGAGAAAAGAGCAAGCTTCGTCTTTTCTTTCTTTCTTTTTTTTTCTTAAGCTTCATCTTTTCAAAAGGAGAGTGGCTGGAGCTGGGGTCATAGGGGCAGGCAGGGACCCGTGCTTCCCCGGGACTTCCTGCTGCATGCAGAAGAAGCCACCAGAAGGTGATAAGCAGCAAGTGACCAGGTCTGTGTTTTAAAAAGATCACTTTGGCTGCTGGAAGGAGTATGGTCTCTGGGGCTGGAAAGGAAAGAGGGACAGTGGGCAGGGGACTGGCTGGTTGCTTGGACTTGGCCGGTAACCACAGAGACAACGAGCCACACCACCATCCTGGGACTCAGGACATACTCTGGAGGGAGGGCTGCCAGGACTCTAGAACAGAGGTGGTTAAGTCCGGCACCTGTGAATACTCGCTAACAATCCCTGCACGAGTAGTGCTCCTACCCCCTCATCCTTAGACGTGCCATGCAGGACAGTGGCCCAGACGCCAGACTCGGGAGCCCAAATGCCCAAGTTCAAATTTCAACTCCTCCGCTTTCTAGCGATAAAACCTGGTACATCACTGAACCTCTCTGAACCTCGATTCCTCATCTGTAAAATGGAGGCAATGATAAAGACGCCCTCATAGTGTTGTTGCAAGGATTCAGCTAGTTACTGGGGGTAGAGAATTTGGGGAAGGTGCCTGCCACATAGCATATCTGTTTCCTGTTGATGCCATAACAAATGACCACACGTTTACTGAATTCATTAACACAACATCAATTTATTCTCCTATAATTCTGGAGGCCAGAAGGACAAAATCTGTTTCACTGGACTAAAGTCAGGGTGTTGGCAGGGCTGGTTCCTTCTAGAGGCTCCAAGGGACAATCCATTGCTTGCCTTTTCTGGCCACATCACTCCAACCTCTGCCTCTGTCATCGGCTGCCTTCTCCTCTTATGACCTTCTTGCCTCCTTCTTACAAGGACCCTTGTGATTATATTTAGGGCCCACCTGGAGAATCCAGAATACTCTCCCCATCTCAAAACCCTCAACTTCATACATCCACGTGGCTCCTTTTGCCATATTCACAGGTTCTGGGGATTGGGACGCAGAGAACTTTGGGGGCCATTATTCAGCCCACCACACGTTAAGCAATAAATAAAGGTTAATTATTATTATTATCATTATCATTATTACTCCCTCAGCAACTCCAGAGCGTATCCCCAACCCCCTCTTAAGCTGTATGGGAGAAAAAGGGATGTAGAGAGACCCCTATCTACCTCCCGAAAGCCCCCTGAGACAAGGCCGAGGCTTCAGTCCCCGGTTGGTCCTCGTGAAGTGAATGGGGGCAGAAAGCAGACAGAGCAGGAACATGCTCACAGGCTTCATGTGGGGTTTGAGAGGGGATCCTGGAGCTCAGGCTAAGATCTCCTAATGCTGCTGTATTCCGTGGATTCCTCGTGGCTCCTGCTGGGAACGTGGGCAACATGGTAGTTCATGTTGTAATAGGTTGACTCCTCATTCAAAGCCTCCCAAGACAGAGCCATGTAGGAAATGTCCTCCTTCAGAAGGGCGGCCTGTAATAAAGATTCCCAAGGGGTCAGAGAGGCAGGCAAGAGGCTTTGCCCAGGGAAGGAGGAGGACTTGGATGAGGTGGGGGCACAGAGCCTTCAGGGCAGAAGACCCTCCCTCCACTCCACGCTAGGGCAGCACAATTCACATGGAATCCCAGGCCTGTCCAGGTCTCCGCTGCCAAGCATAAGGGCCATGTCTAATGGGACTCTGAGTCCTCCAGTGCTATGGAGACACTTCCAAAAGCCCAAAGTCTGGGGGAGCTACACAGGCAAGTCTTTCAATGGCTATGGCTTGACCCAGCACCTGCCCCTCCTCCTCTGTGCCCCCACGGGCGGGAGAAAGCCCATCCTCAGAGCAGGGGCAATGGCAGATCTGGCTCCAAGCCCCACAGCAGCCCCACCAAGTACACACCATGGTGACATATTCCACTTCCTGCTGATCATCCAGGGCAGAGGAGGACTTTGTACAGGCCTTCTTCTGGGAAGAGTTGTGGGAGGTGCTGGTTGGCTCCAGGGCCAGGTTTGCATAGCAGAGGTCCCCCTCTGGGGGCTGGACCACCTTGGAAAGAAAGCCCAGGTCGTCCTCCCCAGAGGGACACAGACCCTGTGCTTCCCTGGGTCCCCCTCTCCCAGGTTCCTCTGCAACCCCCACACCTGCTCTCTTCCAGCCCTTCCCCCTTCTGGCTGTTTCCAGAGTCCACCCCCCATCCTCCCAGGCCGTGAACACACAGACACTTGGGCACATAGTTTGTCTGATATGTTTGGACCTCAGTGCTCCTGGGAGAAGGAAAAGGAGTACGGAGAGAAAGGAGCTGTCTGGGGTCTCTGGTCTGACCTCAGGGACTCTCTTACCTGCTCTGGGGATATCCCAGCAGCTAAAAGACAAAAACAATCAGAATTAGAAAGCCCACCCATAGACTCGCAGGGCCCCCAGGTCTGGGGAAGAGAAATCTGGAAGAAAAGAGGTGAATTGAGCTCCAGGCTCAGAGCCTGGTTCTGACTCCTCAGATGACACACTCTGTGACATTGGTCACTTCACCTCTTTGAGCTTTCAGTTCTCCACCTGAGAAATAAGGAGACCTCACCCATCTCTCCCACATCACAGAAGGGCAATCAGCTGATCGGGTGGCCCTGCCACCAATTGGCGTCCCTGGGGTTAAGTTTCCTTCTGTGCGGGCGCCTGGGTGGCTCAGTTGGTTAAGCAACTGCCTTCGGCTCAGGTCACGATCCTGGAATCCCAGGATCGAGTCCCGCATCGGGCTCCCTGCTCAGCAGGGAGTCTGCCTCTCCCTCTGACCCTCCCCCTTCTCATGTGCTCTCTCTCTCTCTCAAATAAATAAATAAAATCTTTAAAAAAAAAAAAGTTTCCTTCTGTGCAATTGCAGGCTCAGACTAACTTCTGCCAGAAATCCTGCCTGGAATGACCCCATTTCTCTACTAGATTGGTCACTCAGGAGTCAACTCAAAGTCACACCTGTCTTCCCAGCTACCCAGGGTGCTGAATCCCTCTGTCTTCGGCTCCACGGTACTTGATTTCTATCTGTCTTGTCGCCTCTGTCCCACTGAATTCCAGGTAGTCTTCAGGTGGGCTGTGGGCTGCTGGGCTGCTGAGCCTGTCCCCTCCTTGCATCACTGGTGCCTGGCCAATCCTAGCACACGAATGTCCCCTCCATGCTGCCCTCTGAGTGAGATGCACAAGCCGGGTCAGCATCTGATGGGCCAACTTTCAAGTGCTTGTGGTTCCTGTTTCTCTCTGCCCACCCACCCCCAATTTTACAGACAACACAGAAATAAGTTCTTTTCTCCTGGTTTTTAGTTTCAAAAGCCTAGATATTGAGGAGCACAGAAAGTACTTAGAACTTAGGTCGCAGACATACACTGGGGAGGAAACGTGATGAGCAAGAATGAGCCCCCACTCCTCCTTGACTACAAGAGTCCCCAGGCTGTGACGGGGGAGGGGTGCTGGAGAGCACCCCAAAAGAGCTGAGACCCTAGTGAGTTCTGAGGAGGGGGGTGCATTTACCGTGAGAATGTGGAAGCAGAGCCAGCCATTAGCCCCACACTCCCACCCAGCCCAGCCCAGCCCCAGTGCAGCGTCAGCCATATCTGATCACCTCTCTTCTGCTGCTTCATCCTTCTCAAAGCCAAGAGTGAGGCCGTCACCAGGAGAAGCAGCAACACAGCCAAGATGAGGGGACTCAGGATGCTGAGCTTCATGGAGTTAGCACTGGAAACAATAAAAGAACACCATGCACCCCGGCCCACCTCCTGCTTCTGGGCCACACCCCGGCCACCTGGTAGCAAGGAGGGCCACACACCTTTTGACCTGCAAGCCTGGGGTTTCTAGCCTGGGAACCCCACTCCTGGGTGTCCTCAGAGATGGTAAAAAAAGAATTTTTTTTAAAGGATAGGAGGGTTCCACAAAGTTTCTGTGGGTCTAGACACCTAACGGAAATTGTATGGCAACGGGCTCTGGAAAGGTCTCTCCACTTCTACACTTGCCCCTGCTGTACTGGATTAAAGAGTGTCCCCCACCCCCACAATTCATGTTCATTCAGAACCTGTGAAGGTGACCTAGTTGGAAATAAGATCTTTGCAGATGTAATCAAGTTAATATGAGGTCCTATTGGATTGGGAGGTCCTAACCCAATAGCTGGTGTCCTTACAAGAGGGAAATTTAGCCACACACAGATATGCAAAGGAAGAAGGCCATGTGACAACAGAGGCAGAAATTGAGGTCGCAGTGCCATAAAGCAAGGAGTGACAAGGATGGCCAAAAGCCACCACATTCTCCTTTTGAGACCCAAGAAGGAACCAACCATGCTGACACCTTGATCTCAGCTTCTGGCCTCCAGACTGTGTATAAATAAACATCTGTTCTTGAAGTGGCCCGGGATGTGGTGCTTTGTTAAGGCAGCCTGAGCCTGAGTCTAATGCAAAGACTATCTCTTATTCATCACTAGTCACAGAATTTATAGAATAAACTCATCAATCGATGAATTAATTAACTCTATCTGGCACATTAATTATCTTTCAATTGTAAGTACCTGGAATGCAGACAGCTTGATCATTCTGTTCTTCCTAGTACCCTCTTATATTCCCCAAGAGAGTGATAGGCATGAGTGGGGGCTCAATAATTATTTGAATGAATGAATGAATGAATCCATCTCATGCTGATCAAAGACCCTAATTGATACTTATATACAGCTTTGATTCATAAAAAGAGGAAACTCCTTAACTATTACTTATTAAAAGCAGGTTAGTAAAAAGAAACTTTTGAAACAGAGGGCAAATGGGAGAGGTGAAGAGAGGGGGTCCTGGGTGGGGGTAGAAGAATTGGGGACCTCCCATCCAGATTCTACAAGAAAGCCCAGCAAAAGGAGATCACAGCAAGTCTAGAAACAAAGTCAAAAGGGCCAAGGAGGCGATGAGAAGAGGCCTCTGAGCTTCCAGAAAGCCACTTCAGCTGCATTGGCTGGGCAGAGTGCTAAGAAGCGTGAGAGAGACTCAGTTTCTTCCTCTATAAAATGGGCATTTGTATCTGCCCACTCGTCCTCATGAAGCAGGGCCGAAGAATTAACAGACAATGGACAGAAAAGCCCTCTGTGAGCTGACAGGTGCTCTCGAGATGGGGCAAACATCAATACTGCTATTCTTGCCATAACGGTAATTAGGGGAAACAGGATGTCTCCAAGTCCTCCCTGTTCTCCTGGCATTTGGACCAAGAGCTGTCCCTGTGGCCCTACGATATTGGTACCCGCCCCCCACACACACAGTGGTCACACCATCTGCACTGACTACCTGCTCATCAGTCTCCCACCCTGCACTCTGAGCTCCTGGGGGGCAGCTCCATGTCTATGCCTCCAGAGCTCAACAAAGGGCTGGCCATGTAGAAGTTAATTCAGTAAAAATGAGATAGAAGAGTGAATGCACCAACACATCTACAAACTGTACTGGGCTCCAGGAGGAAGGATCTGAGGGGCTCCAAGGACACTGTGGGGCCTGATAGCAAGTGCGAAGAGCCCCTGGCATCCTCACCCTCTCAAAGGAGGAAAATGGTCTCGGGACAAGCTCTGGCTGGCACCTGGGACTGCAAAGGTCCCCTCATTGGAGGAGTCTGGGCCAAGTCGACCGCAGGGAACAGTGCACCGGAGCTGGCTTACCTGCCATTGGAGGGGTGGCTCACAGTCGGGGGGCCTTTGGTCTCTGCTGGTGCTGCGGACATGGTGGTTGACGTGGTGGTGGATGATACTGTAGTTGGTGCTAGGCATACAAACCAGATTATGCACTATTCAGCCTGCTAACCTGCCCACGGCCCTCCACGTGGCTTTGAGCCTGGGGTGGGCGGGGGAGCCTGGAGCTGGGCCATGGGAAAGTTCTATAGCCTGGACTGCTCATATCTCCCTGGCCACTAGGAGACTCAGCCTCAGAGGCAGGAAGGACTGGGTACAGGTCCAGGGAGGATGTCAAGCGGGCCCTGGAAAGATTAGAGGGGGCCTAATGTTACCTCAGGGCAAAGGCAGCTGGAGTTCAGCCACTGCCTATGACAAGGTGTCTGCCAATGCCTCCCCCTGTCTCATTTATCCAGAAAGGACAGGAGCAGAAGGAGGAGCTGGCCTGGTGGCTAACACTCCCAAGATCTGTGACTTCTAAGGTCAGGACCACCCCTGAACAAACTCATAATGTTCAGGAAGAGCCTTTGCTTTGGGCAAGTTATTAAGCTTCTACAGGGAGGAGAGTCACTTCTCAGGAACATTTTCCACGTTCGATGAGACAGTGAAAGCGCTACCCTTTGCAACAGTAACATGCCTCACAGGTTCAGGTAGGGTGGGGGCTCTGTAGACTCCATGCTGTCCCCTGGCCACAAGTGCCCTGTGAGCCGGTGCTTCTTATCTGGGGGTCAGAGAAGCAGAGCCCAACAGACCAGCTCATTCAAACCAAGGCACTGGGACCTCTGAGCTGCCCCCTCCCAGGAGTGTCTGCGTTCTAGAAGTACTTAAGAAGAGAACATCATTAGACCCAAATGCATATATGGCCTGTAATGGGATTTCAGGCACCAGAAATGCAGCCTTTTGACTGGGAAGGCCTTTTCGGACCTCAGGAATCAACCACAGAACCCCCACTGGGCTGGGCCTCTTCCCTCTCAGCCTGGGTATGGAACAGGGAGTGGGAATAGCCTGGCCCCAAACTCCAGAATGAGCAGGGACATGTGGGCACCAGAGGTCCAGGAAAGCATTAGCAGAAATTGGGTTCTCTGGGTCCCAAGGAAGAAGGTCCTTTGGTCCACGGATGAAACTGGGACCATGACCTTGATCTCTATGGACAATAGACTCAAGCACTGTGCTGTGCAGAGAAACAGGTGCCCAGAAAGGCTTGATCCCATCCTGGAGGAGGTCCTGGGAGCCATGAGAGCATCTAAGAGAAGCCCTGTCCCTCCCAACCCATGAGGTCAGTTGGGGTCCTAGAAGAACTCAGGACTCAACCCCCCTGTGTAACAGTTCACTCCAAGTGGCCTTAAGTCACTGGAGAGGAACCTCAGAGACCAGGACAGAGCAGGTCCTGAAGAGACACATCCACACACACACATAAACTCTTACCTGGGTCAGTGGTCACTTTAACTTGAACCCCAAGGTCAGGTCCAACTCTCTCAATCCCACACCAGTAAGTGTCTGTATCGCTCCACCTGAGCTCCTCCATGGTCACGGTGAATGTGCGCAATTTGTGATTGTCCTTGATGGACACTCGGTCACCCTTCTTGTCCCGCTCTGATCCATCGGTTTGAACGAGGATATGGCAGTCTTTCCACTGAGCTCCTCGACACCACCACTTACTGTAGGTCTCCCACCCAGGTTCATAGCGACACTGCACAGTCAGTGATCCCCGCACTGGGCCACTCACTGCCTTGGACACTGCAACGAGGGCAGATGAGCCTGAAAACACAAAGCCATGTGCTTGTCACACCCCACTCCACCCCTTGAGGGCAGAGCCACAAACTCCTGCATCACAAGTAGCCCCAATAAACCCAAGAGCCTGATGAGTTGAGTAACAGTCAAAGAGGGAATACACCTTCCACAAGATAGATCTTTGTCCTTCAAAACTCCACTGGGTCAAAGCCACCACAGAAATCACCTAAGAGCACAACTATAATCTCAGAGAAACAAAAATGTCCACACTGAGCAATGACAGCTTCCGATAATCCACTCCTCCCCCTCCCTGTGGTCAATGTCATATGGAGAGCAAATGATCCAACGGAAGGCATGGCCCCAGTCCACTTCAGCCTATTGTCCTCGTGCAAGATACGGGCTCTGTGGCTTCAGATCTTTTCATTTTTCTAGAGTAGCCAGGAATCCGGATTTTGTGTGGAACCTCTCAATTTGAAAACACTGGCTTCACTCGAAATGTCCCCACCAGCAATGGAGTGTGGCCACACAAACCCCACTTGCTAGCTGACCCTGGCTGTCAGTACTCAGCTCCAGCCCTATAGTCCTAAGGAAGGCTCTTTTCTGGAATTTTCTTTGTGCTGTCTGCTGAGGTTTGATATGAGATGCTCCTTTTACACAATTAATCTGGCAGATTTATATCTTTTCCATGTGCCGAGATCAGTACATAAATAGAGCAAAGGAATTTCTGTGTCTTTAGAATCCTAAGAAATTATCTACAAAACTATCTGGCAAATTCGTTATTGGGACAAATACTTTGATTACTGGAAAGTGTTTTCCCTCTGAATATTGTTGAATTCCCTTGAATATTGAATATTCAAGTTCTTTGATGGTTCTTGAATCTGTTCTATTGTTTTGGTTTGTTTTTCACAGAAATTTAACCTATTTCATGGAGTATGTATTAGCATAAAGTCCTGCATTAGGAAGTATCCTTTTATAATTAAAATGTCCGTATCTGTTATTATTACACGTTCTGACCACATGTGGTCTGTGATTTGTGTGGATTACACCTGCTGCAGGATGTCCTCCTTCTGTTTCTCCTCCTCTCCTCCTTGTTTTTCTCCTGCATTAAACCACTTTTGAGATTAGTTTTTATTTCCTAAGTTATTAATTTCTCATATATGTGATTTTATTCCTCTTCTTTCCTCAAGATTACTACTTGTGCTCTTCCAATTTGCTAAGTTAAAGACAGTGATCAATTTTCTTCCTTTCTAAAATGAATTAAAGTGTGTTTAAGGCTAAGAATTTACTTTTGTCCATTTTAAAAATTGAGATATAATTCACATATCATAAATTTTACTCTTAATTTTAAAGCATATACTCTGGGGTTTTTAGGATATTCACAGAGCTGTGCAGCCATCACCTCTATTTCCAGAATGTTTTCATCACCTCAGAAGAAACCCTGTACTCCTGATTTGCTCCCCCACTAACCTACGTCCTGTCTATAGATTTCTTTATTCTGAAATCTACATTTCATGTACACGTAGTCATACAATGTGTGGCCTTTTGTACCATAGGACACTAAAAAGATAAGTGGGGAGGGGAAGGGTTTCCCACAAGTGTGGCTGGATCCTGTCACCTCTCCCCGTGCTCCACTTAGGTAAACGCAGGGAGATTAAGAAGGTCAACATATAATAGCAAATCACTTCTTAAACTAGAAGAACACAGAAGTGAGCCTTTATAATATTTCTGAATGAAAGGGAGCACTTTCTTTTTTTTTTAAAGATTTTATTTATTCATTTGAGACACAGAGATACAGAGAGAGAGAGAGAGAAAGCATGAGCAGGGAGAGAGGCAGAGGGAGAGGGAGAAGCAGGCTCCTCGCTGAGCCAGGAGCCCGATGTGGGGCTCGATCCCAGGACCCTGGGATCATGACCTGAGCTGAAGGCAGACGCTTAACCATCTGAGCCACCCAGGTGCCCGAAAGGGAGCACTTTCTTTTTTTTTTAAGATTTTATTTATTTATTTGAGAGAGAGAATGAGAGAGAGAGAGAGAGAGCACATGAGAGGGGGGAGGGTCAGAGGGAGAAGCAGACCCCCCGCTGAGGAAGGAGCCCAATGCGGGACTCGATCCTGGGACTCCAGGATCATGACCTGAGCCGAAGGCAGTCTCTTAACCAACTGAGCCACCCAGGCGCCCAAGGGAGCACTATCTAAGTTTAAAAATTCATGGAAGACATCACGCAAGAGTCTGTGAATTTGGCCGTTTATAAATGTAACACTTGGATATACCCCCAAAACGACTGAAGGGAGGCAAAGAACAGACTGCAAGAAATATTTAGAACCAATAACGTAGAAAAGGATTAATAATCATTTTTTTGAAAGAGTGTATAAAAGATGCACATTAAGGCTCCATTTAGAAAATTGGTAAGGGGCAAGAAAAGGCAAGTCACAAAGAGGCAATTCAGGTGGATGATAAAATTGGAAGTGTTCCATTTACATAATCTAGCAAATGAAAACACTTTAAAGTAATGTCATTTTCACTTAAGAAACCAACCAAGTTTTTGTGACTACTATATTGCTGACATGGGTGACATGGCAGGGACACACGGAGAAGCTGCTGGTAAGGATGTAACGGGTTCAACCATTACCGAAAGCAATGTGGCAATTATGTATCAAAATAATCATGACTTTTCCTCCAGTGATCGTATGCCTAGGATTTGGTCCTCAGGAAATAATCAGAGAAGCTAACAAAAACATATGCACCAAGATTCATTACATAATTATTTAAAGAGCAAAAATAAAGGAAACAAGGTTAACATCCATCAATTAGGGAAATAAATAGACAACGAAATATAATGCAGACACTGGTAATTATGCTTAGAAATACGGTTAATTATGTGGAAAATCCTCAAAGGAAGTGAAAATGTTTTTTTAAAACATCATATACAGCATAATCTCAACCAACTTTTAAAATATGCATAGAAGAACAGATTAAAAGGAAATAAGTAAAAATATTAAATGAACATCAGGTTGCCTTGGGCATTAAGATCAGGGACATAAAGTTTTTTATTTTTCCTAACTCTTCATTTTTTTTCTGTAATTTCCTAAGTATCAACAATGAGCATTTATTACTTTCAAAATGATGGCGGGGGGTGGGCTGGGGAATAATGCCTGGACAGGGCGGTTCCGTGGCATGGTGAGCAGAATAATGGCTTCCTAAGGATGTCTACGTCCTAATCCCCAGAACCTGTAAAATACGGTAAAGCTCACATGGCAAAATGGGACTTTGTAGATGTGACTAAATTAAGGATCTTGAGATGGAGAGATTATCCTGGAGCATCTGGGTGGGCCCAAGGTCCTTCTCAGAGGGAGGCAGGAGGGTCAGAGTCAGAGCAGGAGAAGGGACATTGAAGATGAGGTGGGGCCACACACCAAGGACACGGCAGCCTCCGGGCTGTGGAAAAGTCAAGGAATCTGATTCTCCCCCAAAGCCACCAGAAGGAACGCAGCCCTGGTGACCCTTTTAGACTCTGACTTCCAAACTGTAACATTATAAATTTGTGTTGTTTTAAGCCACTAAGTGTGTGGTAATTTGTCCCGACAGCCTTAGGAAACTCTTAAGGTGGCATTCACCCATCTCACCTGAGTACCGGAGTTGGGCCCCCACTCTTGAACTGTCTGCTCCACTCGCTTCCTGGAACCATCTTTCCAGGGGCCCACTCCCCACCAACCTCGGCAGAGCACCAGCCCTGCTGTCTGAACCCTCCTGACACAGAAGGCAGCCCCAAGGGGGGCGCCTGGGTGGCTCCGTCGGTGAAGCGTCTGCCTTCGGCTCAGGTCATGATCTCAGGGTCCTGGGATGGAGCTCCATATCGGGCTCCCTGCTCAGCGGGGAGTCTGCTTCTCCCTCTCCCCTGCTGGCTGCTCCCCCTGCTCATGTTCCCTCTCTCTCAGATAAATAAATGAAATCTTTAAAAAAAAAAAAAAAAAGGCAGCCTTGAGCCCCAAGGAGCAGCATCCTCAACAGGCATGGTTACTCCCAGACTAGTGGATCGGGAGTAATCCTAGATGAGGAAGAAGCTGAGCCCCAGGGGGAGGTGACAGGCTCACTGTCAGAGAGGGGACAGGATGGACCCCAACTCCAACACAGCACCGGACGTCAGCCAGTCTCCACTCTGGGCCAGCAAACGTGGGTCTTGTCCCCGTCTGCCACCACTTATGGCGAGGCTGAAGGTGGACAAAGCAGCTAAGGTTTCTCTGAAAATACAGGATACCAATCTCTTCCTTTCTCACAGAAAGTGAAGGCTGTAAAGCCAGTGGGAACTCTGGTTGGTGTTTTTTCCTTGTATACCTTGGAAACAATGAACTCTTTAGAAGTGGGAAGTGGTGCAGGGTAAATTGGTTGCTTGTTATGGGAAATTCAGCGGGAGAGGCTAGTGAGGGGGGCACAAGGGTTCACAGCACAGACCAGGTTCCTGCTTAGCACACAGCTGTGCTTGCTGGCTTCCAGCTGATGTGCCCACTCTGCCTTGATCATGTGGGTGCACACGTGCGCACACACACACAGGAGTGCTACTCTCACATCTGCTCACCAACTTCCCCTGTTTCCAGATGTCAGGGGGAAAAAAGAAGCAGTCCTTTCTGTGCATCCGCCGCCCTGCTGATTCGCCTAAAGGCTCACCCAGATCTGCCTTCTTCATTCCTACGACCCATCCCAGCTTTGCCTTTACCAGCTTTATGGTCCTGGACATGTCACTTTCCTCCCCTAAGACTTTTCCCCCAGACACAGTGATATTCTCCCAGTCTGCCCCACCAGGCTGTTCTGAAGCATGTGAGGAAGCCACACAGCTCGTCCATTCCTCAGGCCTGCTCAGGCCAGGCTCATGTCCCTATCACAGCCTTTGTGCTTACTGTTGGCCTGTGCCTGAAAACCTGCCCCTGATCCTAAGTGCCTGCTCCTTCTCGTCCTCCAGGCCTCTGCTCAGACATCTCCCAGAGGCTCCTTGCAGCCCACCCCATCGATAGCACCAACCCCCTGCTCCCTGAGGCTCACTGTGTCAGGTCACCTAGCTCAGGTCTCCTTATAGCACCTACCACTTCTTGGAAGTATCATTTTCATTTCTCTGACTGATGGAATGGTCAAATTCGACCACGTAAAATACTCACAAATCATAAAGGGCTGTCCACTTGCTGTGAACACCTTCTTCCAGAGCCTCAGATCCACACAATGCCAAATGCTACCCAGAGACTTTTCTACCAGGAGAACTCCACCACTCCTGATTCTTCCCTCTGCTCCTTGATTATGTTCATACTGACATATGATTCCCATACCACACAATTCACCCTTTTAAAGTGTACAACTCAGCAGTTCTTAGGACAATCACAAAGCTCTGCAACCAGCACCACACCCAATTCCTTTTTATCACCCCAAAAAGAAACCCCTGACTCATTAGCAGTCACTCTCCCTTACTCCTTCCCCCAGCCCGTCGCAACCACTAATCTACCTCCCGTTTCTGTGAATTTAGGTATTTCAGATATTTCATAGGCATGGGATGGTACAATAGATGGCCTCTTTTGCCTGGATCCTTTCACGTAGCACAATGTTTCCAATGTTGGTCTGTGTTGTAGCATGTGTCCGTATTCATTTGTTTTTATAGCTGAATAATATTCCATTGTAGGGGTATGCCACCTTTTATTTATTCCTCCATCAGTTGATGTACATTTAGGTTGTTTCCAGTTTTTAACGATTATGAGTAATGTTGCCATGAGCATTTGCAAACAAGTTTTTACATGGACATATGTTTTCGATTCTCTTGGGTATACACCTAGGAGTAGAATTGCTGGATCATGTGGTAACCACATGTTTATCATTTTGAGGAATGTCAAATTGTTTTCCAAAGTAGCTGCACCATTTTACATGCTCATGAGGAATGCATGTCCTCTACAACTAATGTCAAGAGTTTCAAGTGTTCAGTTCTATGAAAAAGAAAGATGGGGAGTATGGTAATCCTATTTTTCCCTCTCCATGAGTTACATTCACTCACTCAACTAATACTTGCTATTTGTCTAATCTATACCTCGTATGTTTGCAGGAGCAAAAATCCCTGCCTTCCTATGGCTTATGTTCTCTCAAGGTGGGGGAAGGGAGGAATCAGACATAGAGAAAAATAATACAGGGGAATTGCTATTTTAATGAGGTTTCTTATCCGTGCAAGCCTCAGTGAGAATCAAAGTAGCTATATGAAGAAGAGCATTCCGGGCAGAGAGAACAACAAGTGCAAAGGCCCTGAGGCAGGAGTGTACCTAACATGTTCAAAGAATATCTAAGAGGCCATTTTGCCTGCAGTGGGCTGAGTCGAGGGAGCAGAGTAGAAGAGGTGATCAGGGAGATGATGCGGTGAGAGAACAAGGTGGTGCACCTTTTAGCTTCTGGAAGAACTCTATGTTTTTACTCTGAATAGGATAGGACGTCATTAGAGGGTTTTGACCAGAGGAAAGACAGGATCTGGCTTGCATTTCCCAAGGATCATTATGGGATATGAGAGAAGAGATGAATGACCTCAGGTTTTGCCCGAGTACCTAGAAAAGTACCAAACACAAAGCTTGCCAAACACAAACATGGAAGAGAAAGGAATTCGAGAGGGGAAGATAGGCTCAGGTCACATTTGAAATGTCAACATCTTAGTGGAGAGTTGAATGGGCAGTTGACTAAAAGATTCAGGGGTCCAGGGTGATGTCCAGGCTAATGTTACAACATCAGGCATCATCTGTATAGAGGTGGTATTTAAGCCAAGAGAGGAGAGGAGATCAGTGAGGGAATGGCTCTAGAGCTCTAGAGAGAGAAGCCCAAAACCGAGCCCTGCGGCCCTCCAGCATTTCCAGGTCAAGAAAATCCCCTTAATTTTTAATCAAAATGGTATCCATCAGCTTACAGTTTCCTTCCACCACCATCCCCATCTCAGCCCCTCAGCAACTTCTACTATTTCCTTCTACCCCAAATGCCTAGAACCACGTGTCCCTCCCTGCTTTCTTTCCTCCAAAGCCGCCTCCATCCTCACTCCTTCCCTTCCTCATAAGGCATTTTCAAAGGTGACAGTGCAGAAGCAAGTGTTCACCAGCTCTCCTGAGCAACCAGGGCTCCTCTGTTTCTCTTAGACCAGGGGGGCCCATCAGTCCAAGTCCATTTGGAAAAATCAACCTCTGGGTGGTCAGGAATTATGCCTTGTGCAGGGTGAGGAATAGGGTGGATGACACACACAGATTCACTACTTGGAGAAACTGCTTAGAAACGGAGCCTGTTTCCCAGAAGGACCCCTTGCTGGGCCCCCTCCTCCCTCCACCAGCCATTTCATCCTGCCCCAGAAGCTATTCTCTGGTACAGACCCAGGCCCCCCTCACCTGCACACTGGAAGAGGAGGAAGAGCAGCAGCAGGTTCATTCTCTCTTCGCACAAGCCCCTCTTGATGGAGCCAGTCAACTCCCACCCAGCTCCGGCATCTTCCAACCTTCTGCTTTCCCCACTCTTGAACTTCCTCCTTTGGCCACTTCCCACTGGTGAAGAAACGAAAAGAGGAAGGAGGTAGAAGGGGTGAAATCTCAAGGCAAGAAGCAATGCAACAAGTCTCAGTGATCATGAATAAGTTTTTTAGAAATACCCTCCTGTCTGCAGCCACGAAGGATTCTCTAAAAGGAGGACTTTGCTACTCTTTCTAGGCTTTGGCAGAAATTTGCAGATACAGACCCAATGGGTGGGGCTGGCTCTTACTCAATCCTTCTCCTCTGGTGGGAAGACTGGGCAGAGTGAACCCAGCTCCATCACAGAAGTCTTGGAGAGCCGAAACTGAGAGACACAATACCAGCCACATGGAATTTCAGGTGTAGCCTTGGGAGCCCAGGAGGTCAGGAATTCAGCTGAGGGGAGCTTGGGCCCAAGCCCGAAAGCCAGAGGAGAGATTCTAGACCAGAGAGTGGAATGAGGAGGTGGAGAGTATCGAACCCCAGACTACAAAGAAAGGGGTTCAAAGAGTAGGGGTATGTGAGCAGGGACCTACTGGTCCAATGGGCAAGAGGGGCCTCTGTCCTCAGAACATACTGGAAACTCTCATTGCTGTGCCTTAGACCACATAAGAGCCTGTGGATATTGATGCCAACCTGAATCCTCCAGACACTTGCCAGTTATACCAGGGCCTCCTTCCTGAAGAAAGCTGCTCATTGCTCATGGCTACTACCCCCTCATTCCTCATTCCCCCCCTTATAATAACTACCTGTGGAAGTAAGAAGAAGGTCAGCACCAGCTCTGCCTGTCTTACTCCTTCTTTCTGACAACTTTGTGCCCATTCCCCATCCCTCCCATCAGGACGCCAGCAAGCCCCAGGGTGGAGCACAGAAGCCAGGAAATGATAGGGCCCTTTCTCATATTTTGCCCCTGGAGCCAGTTTTGCTAAGTGTCACACACACCCTGTGACATCTTGAGAAGCGAGAGAGTCCCAAGGAGGGACATAAGCCCCTCACACCCTAATCAGGAATGAGTAGGTATGCAGGAGGCTTATTTGCACACACATTAAAAAAACACAGCAGCTGATAAGCCAAGCTTTTCCAGGATGTGGCCAGAGACAGCTTTCCACTTTACATATCTCCAGACCATGAAGTAAGATCAACAATCTGGAGTGAGGGCTCGGTCAGCCCTCCATCCCCATTGCTCAACAAGCCCATCCTCTGCACTGTACAGTTATGCTGAGAGACATCGGCCTCTGCAAACAAGGGCAGTATTTGGCTTCCAGGGGAAATGACCAAGGAGTTAAGCAAGCTGGGACATCCCTGAAAAACAAGGGAGCAGATGTTTTGAGAGTTGTGGGTAAACCTTCCTTTCTTGGACATAGGGGGTAAGGAATGACCAGTATCTAAGCTGCTCAAAGTCCTGCCTGTGGCCCGGCCCTCTGCTCCTGGGCCCAGTTTACCCAAGTGTTAGGAGTTAGTGGGACAATTAGGTAGTCAGGGCCAGGGTCCCAACAAGAAAATAGGGAGCCAGGACAGCTAAGACAAAACCATACTAGCATCCTGTTTTACAGCTTAGACAGGACCACAATAGCATCCTGTCTAGCAGTCTCTGCAGAAGTGACTTTTGCAAAACATCCTGAAACAAAACAATTAACCTTAAAACATTGGTCACTATCACAAGTTAAGGCAGTTAGTCTTCAGATGTCAGCCCCAAAGACCAACATGTGAACAATAACCGGATAGGTAGACGGGTGTGTGATCAAAGCCCTGATCGACACATCTTAGCAGCCAATCCACATGGGCCCACACTCAAGATGCTCAAAATACATCTGCAAAAGAGCTTATAAAAACCCCAAGATTTGAATGCCAGAATGGCAACCCTCTTGGGCCCCCTCCCTCTCTGGGAGCTTTGTACTCTTGCTCAATAAACTCTGCCTTGCTGCCCACCACTCTTCATCTGGTCTACCTCTTCATTCTTCGAAGCGGCATGACCAAGAACCAGGGGCACCACGGGAATAAAAATCCTGTAACACAAGGAGAATTCTCTTTTGAGTCAAGAACAGAATTATCTGAGTGTCTCTGAATGGTGGCAAGACTGCTCCTCAAAACAAGTGCCTCTGGGGACTTCAGGAAAGTCAGGCTGCTCTGGGGGCCCTGCATCCTCCAAAACCTACTGGAGGCTCTAGTCCTGGCTTGGCCATTAACTTCTGCATGTGTCAGCTCCCTCCCTGGGCTCCCAGGTCCCCATCTGTGAAAGAAAGGATTGGGTGGATCATCTGAGGTTCCCCTGCCCTAAAGCAACTGTGTATGTGTGTGTGCGCACACGAACACATGCTCATGCATGAATATAAGTGCTTGTGGATATGTGTGCATGCATGGATGAACATGTGTGGCCTGTTGGTGCTTGTATGTGAGCATGTGTGGGAGCTGTGTATATATATGTGTATTGTACTGCTAATGCTATGTGCACACATGTATGTTGTGTGTGTGCATGCATGCTGTGTGTGCTATGGTGATTTGGGTGCACACATGTAATGTGTATGCATGTGTATTACCTGTGTGTGTCGATGCATTGATTGGGTTCTCCTGGTTACAAGGAACAGAGACTTGTTCAAGCTACTTTTCTTGGTCACTTTGGACTTGCAAACTGCAATATTTTCAGAACCCACTCTATTCATGGGGGGAGGAGGTCCTGTACTGAAAGGGTTGGTTTTGTTGGGTCTCTCCCACTCTGGATTAGAAGATCCATGAGGGCTATATCCCCAGTGGCTAACACCACATCTGATACATAGTAGATGCTCAGTAAATAATTGTTGGAAAATGAATACATAAAGAATTGTTTTCACTGCATTTTCATTCTTCTCCTGGCCCTGTAAGCTCTGCTAAGGAACTCTGTACCATCATAAACCATAGCTGTTCTCAGCAACCGTCCTGAACTCAGTTCACTTTGGGCCCAACCACACTTCATCTTTTCCACCCACTTTGTGCTACACTCTATATTTTATATAGTTATCACATCAAATCCTCACTACAAATATAGAGGAAAGGCGATGTTATTCCCATTTTTCAGACAAAGAAATCTAGGCTCAGAGAGCAAGTAACTTGTCCAAAGTCACATGCCAGTAATTGAAAAAGCCAGGATTCAACCCTGGGCCTGGCTCGTAAAACCTACCATCCTGCTTCCTGCTAGAGAGGCTGAGACAGAAGCCAGCTGCCCTTTGGTCCTGCTCAGTGCTCACAATGAGGAGGGAACCTGACAGCCAAGAGTTAATAAGATAGCACATCCTTGAGCTGGCTGTCAGCAGAGTATCCACTCCATGGCTATTTCTAAAACAGGTTCTCCCAAAATGAAAGAATGTATTGTCATGAACTGGAAATTGTTTTAACAAAACAAGTCACTGATAACACTAACCTTAACATCTTCCAGATCTAATGCTGTTTTTCTGCAGTCTATGGAATGGGAAACTGAGTCTCAGCCAAGTTCTTATCCAGGCACTCAAGCAGAGGCAAAGTTTATTTTTGAGAAAAACACAGGTCTCCAAAGAGTGGGTTAACACTCTGGAAGGACGAGGTGAAAGAGTGCTGTGATTTTCAGGACAGAGTGTGGGCTGCTTTCCCACCTACCCCTCAGGAATCTAAGGTAACACTCACTGAAATCGACAAAGTGAAATTGCTGTCATTCAGGCTCTCTCTGCCCAGAGGACCTGATCTTTTTTTAAGCACTGTTTAGTGGGCTGGATTTATTTGGAAGAAATAAAATCAAGCAATTGTTCAGCAACAGTTAGGCTAGACATTGGCCTGCCTCTTTGCTTTTACCTGAGTTACCCAACACGGTGTGCCTCCCCAACACATACCAGACATATTTCTGAATTACAAAGGAATGTGTGTTCATTACAGAAGGAGAATGGAATGTAAATGAACATAAATAATGCATTTTAAATCACTCCTGATCCCCCCATGCAGAGACAACTGCTGTTTAATATATGTATGTGTCTCCAAAACCAATGTTTTGCTCTTTTCTGTAGAAAAGCAATTTATTCCAGGTTAAGTAAAGGATCACTCATGTAGGAGTTTACTTAATCAACCAGTATATTACACTTATTAGGGATTTTTAATAGAGAAAAGTACAAAAAGAAAACATGGTCCATGATGCCCACTCTCAAGTATTCCCAATTAACACTTTTGTAAAAATGTAATGCAAGCAATGTTTTGAAGAAGAAGAAGAATGGGAGGAGGAGGAAGAAAAGGAAGGAAGGAAGGAAGGAAGGAAGGAAGGAAGGAAGGAAGGAAGGAAGGAAGGAAGGAAGGAA